>NW_019268521.1:6678023-6684802 GCF_002738365.1 Cucurbita moschata
GGGGGGGGGGGGGGGGGGGGGGGGGGGGGGGGGGGGGGGGGGGGGGGGGGGGGGGGGGGGGGGGGGGGGGGGGGGGGGGGGGGGGGGGGGGGGGGGGGGGGGTGCTCTTACCAAACAAGCTTCTCATTCTCCAGAATGATTGAAGGAATTGACACCTCAAGAGAAAAACTATCAATCTGATGGCCTTCTTTCTTTACCATCTCGGAAATCGAGACAGCTAAATCATCAACTCCCTTACATTTTACGAAGTTACCTTTGTCATCAATATAACTGAACTGCAAAATACCTAAACATAGGCAGCAAATGTTTCTATCAATATCATCATCAATTGCCTCCTTGTCAGAAGTTACCTTTTTCATCAATATAACTGAACTGCAAAATACCTAAACATAGGCAGCAAATGTTTCTATCGATATCATCATCAATTGCCTCCTTGTCAGAACCTACGATTGGTACCGACAGTGAGAAGGAATAATGGTGCCTTTCAATGCCAGATAGCCGAATGATGCAGGGTATGCATACCTGCAACGAAAGTATTGACCAAACATCATCTGGCTATCGCAAACAGTATCCTTGATGTAATTCCAATACATGCCAATATCATTGCTTGAAACAGTAAAATCATGCCAAAATAAAAGCAGAAAAACACCACCAAATGCATCCAAGAACACAATAGATGCTTATCAGCAGTAGGCCATTATTAGGCACCAATAAAAAATGCTGCTCCTTTCATCATCTTCTTCTGATTTTTTATTACTATTACAAAATCATTATCCGCAGCATCATGCTGGTAATAAACAGACGTCATTACTTTTAAGAATTTAACAGGGCTTGTAAAGCTGATATTGCTGAATCGCAAGCAAAAACATACATAAAATGAAATGTCATGAAAGATAGAAAACCAACTTGCACGCATTTAAAGTATAAATAAAAAAACAAAAAAACAGAACACATAAGTCTGAAATTTGGAAAGAATGACAACTTATCATGTTAAAGGTGCCACGATAATATCCAACCCTAACTCGGTGAGGTAAAAAATCAAGAATAGCGATCGAATAAAGGAGCACATTCAAACACAAAAGAAATATTCTCCAAACTACTGGCCATCGAGATATAAGGTAAATGTGATGGTCGTTATATCAATCGCCTTCCTATCAATAGTTATTTCGCTATGAAACCTAGGTTCAAGTGAGGAAAATATTGAGGTTAGCGATCGAATGAAAAAGCACATTCAGACATAACGGAATTTCCTCCAAAATGCGAACCGTCAAGTAATGAAGCGAAAGTTATATCCGTCGCATTCCTAATTAACTAGGAATTTTAGGTTGCGAGGACAAACTAAGAATAGCGATTGAACATAGAAACACAACCGGAAACTTCCTCCAGACTGCAACTATCAAGTTATGAAGTGATAGTTTCATCGATCGCATTCCTAACGACGGTTGTTCTTAACTACGAGATCTTAGGAGGAAATGAATGGAAAAAAATTAAGGATAGCGACCAAATAAACAAGGACATTCAAACACCACTAGAATTTGCTCGAAACTGCAAACTATCAAGATAAGAAGTGAGAGTAATTGATCGCATTCCTAACGACGGCTGTATAGACTACGAAATCCTATGTTCGAGTGAAAGGTTCAAAGACAAGAAAACGTACTCCAATCGACAACAGGTCTTTCGTCACGTAAGAAGGCATCTGCGGGACGGCATCGTTAAGAACGTGCAGTTCATCATTCGGAAAAATGGCTTGTTGAGCAGCGGAAGAAAGTACTGTCGCCTCAAGATCAGCAGCCACTTCTTCCTGTTCGTTGGCCATAGAAGAACTCCAGAAAGCAATCCTCTGCAGAGACTTGTTCGCCGACTTGTTAGTTTCGTGAACTTTTCAGTTCAATAGCGGCAAGGGAAGGGAAGCTTATATATAGTTTGTACTTGGCACGTTTGGTACCCACGCCTCCTGTTCCGCATTCTTGATCGTTGGATCACTTCGATTCCGTACCCGTGGACGGTGAAAATCGTGTTTCCTCCTGAGACATTGTAAAACGTCGTCGTATTGCCTTAACCATTTCATTGCGTAATGAAGTTCTATTTTTGTCTTTATACTTTAATTTAATAAACTTCACTACGTAAACCTCCATTTCATTAGGTAAATATTTTCGATTTAATCTTCAGTGAGAAGACTTAATCGAATCACTTCAAAAGTTGGTTAAGTCGGTTAACATAGGTTCTTTACTATATATCGACACAAACCTCTAATATGTAAAATTTTGGATCCACAGTAGAATTAAATAGTTAAAAAATATATGCAAAAAAAATTTGATTACAAATTCCCAACTTTAGTAGTTGAAATTTTGAGTATTTTTTTTAAATGACAGATTTGGAAAGTTTATGATCAAATAAACACAAACTAATTTCATGTACCATTAGTTGTCAAGCCCGAACAAACGAGTAAGCTTTAAAATGTCGACAAAATGGAATACATAGAAAAAGGTAACCATGTAGGCCGATCTCACGTCATTGCTAGACACATACTCCCTTCCAAAGAGTGACAAGGTAAACAAAACAAGAAAATTATGCGAAATACATGTTATTTTGGAATGGTAGATTTTATCCACACCTCAAAGCGAAACAATCTGATATTAAATAACATTGACAGGTAACAATATCATAGAGAGAAGATGACCAAATGGGCAAGGCAATGGAATGATATCTAGAGAAAGAATGTGACCTGACCCCGAGCTGGGGTCGACTGGAGGACCAGGCAGTCTAACTATAGATAGTCTAACTGTAGATATTCCTGTCTACAACAATATGAAAGCAAAGAGACCTTGCTTTTTTTCATCATATATTAAAGCTAAGATAGACTTTAACTACCTTGTGGGGTGTCTAAGTATTTGGAACGGCTACTGATTTAGAGCGGTCTAGTGTGTCTACCGCTTGCCCTGCCACACAGAAGAGCATTCTTTGGAATGGGAAACTCATCCCTGAGTGAAGTCGATGGCGTATAGACGCGGAGGTAGAATTGTTGTCCGAGATACTGTCTTGCCCAAAACTCCGACCTCACGTTCCACATTCCTACATTATCGAGGGCCACGTAAATTGCAGTCCACGAAAAAGGGTAGACCTGCACCAAACACCACCATCAGCCCATTTAAACAGAGGATTTGTGGGGAAGAAAGCCAGAAGGAAATTGATACTCGATGCTCACCTGAATTGTGCAACGAGCGATTGCATCTCGGAGATTGTATTGATTTCTGCTAGACTGTGTCCATTGGCCTCCATCCATGCTGAAAATTGAACACTTACAGAAATTGAGTTTTGAACCATAGACTGACAATCATGTAGTAAAAAACACCAGAGTCAGCCATCCTTAGAATGCAAGCTTACCCGACCACAAAGAAAGAGTAGCCATCAATATGCCAACTTTGGACAATGTTCTCATTGTTTTGAAACACAATTTCTACAAATGCTCTATAGTCTGCACCCATCACGGATGTGTCGAGGTAGATTCCTCCACCGGTGGGCCTATCGGAGATGCTTCCGACACGAAAAACCCCACCAATTTTGAAGAAGTCCGCAAGTTTCAGGGGAGTGTCAGCAGGGATGAAGGATACGCTGTTAACTGCATACCTTTGTTTGCGGTTGACTTGACCAGCAGAACTTGCAAGTATGATGGTTTTGGTTGTGTTTATGAGACCATAGTGATAAGATCCTTGTGGGTTTGGCCTTGGTCCACTGGCTGTAAGATTGGTTCTGCAAAAAAAAAAAAGTCATAATCAAGGCTATACCAGTAGTTGGAAAACTAAACACTATCCCTTTGGAACGATTCAGTGGAATATAATGAAAAAAAGGCCAATATAAGTTAATATGTTAGACTACATCAAAATTTCTTCCTACATATGGATTCTAGACATTAATTTGGTTCACAAAGCTTAAATCCAAAAGCTAACGCTTCCAAGTTGTTTACCTATAGCCTATTACTACTTGACTCAAGCTGAAAGGATGGTGAATAGAAAGTATCTCAACCTGATGGTGAATAGAAAGTATCTCAACCTGATGGTGAATAGAAAGTATCTAACCTAATAGACCGGGCTTGGTTGAGGGACCAGTCGATCTGTATTGTTGGACCACCGGGAGGGGGGCCTTTGACAGGGCCAGCAGAGTTACTGTAATGAAGAATGCCAGTGGTGGAGAGTACCCGATAAGTGAAGCGAGTGGAGACGACAATGTAATAGTCCTGAGCTGGCTGATCAGCCGTGACGAGCACAGAGTAAGACTGACCAACATGAACATCGAGCGACGAGTAGGTCGTTTGAAGGGTATGTGTTCCCTCCACCTCTACAAGCTTCATTTTATGACCTTGAATTCGGAAGTTGAGGGAATGCTCCAGCCCCACATTTGAAATTCTCAGCCTGTATGTTTTTCCTGCAACAGCATTGACATAAATCATAATCTCGTTTCCATTATACAGTCATTTTCCTTTGAATGAATAATTAAATCAGACAAGCAATGTACCTTGTTCAACGCTAAAAGAGGTATCATTGCCACGGCCATTGATGAGGATTCCATTCGGAAATGGAAGCTTCTTACCACGATCCAGATGAGCCTTCAGGGTCTATTCACCATGCCCAAATTTTGAAGGCCCAGATAAGAAAATAGAAGGCAAAGGGAAAATGATATTTAAAATATATATAAATAAATAACATTCTACTACGGATACCAAATACTTGAGCTTTTAGGATTCTATTGTAAACTTCGATTTGATTTCATCAAACTTTTTAAGGTTCTATTCTAGTCGGTCAATCTTCAAATATTGTATTACAAAAACCTTTTATTTATAACGAGTAAATTTATCATTAACAATTTGATAAAAGCTCAAATTCATTGAGCATCCAAATTTATATAATTACCCTAAAATTATAAACATTTTCAAGTTTATCAAAAAAGAAAACATAATTCAAATAAAATTTAAATTTAAAGGTAATACTAATATAAAATGCAGTTTCGAACACTATGCTATGTATTGGTAAGATATGAAAAATAAATAGAATTTCACTTTTAATTACAATTAAATAATTTATTTTTCTATAAAATTGTTGGCCACTTAATTAATTCTTCAAGCAGAATTTAAAAATTAAAATTGTGCATCTTAAATTCAATAAAACAAGGGAAATCGAGCCATAATTATTTTTAAAATTTTCGGTACGCGACCATTCCCAAGTCATTAAACCCCACCGAACAAAAAAGCGAACAATTGATTCGGTCACCAATAATTCAAGTCACGGAGTGGACCCCACCAGCTACCGACGGAAAAACATTGCGATAATGCGATCCGCAGTCACCGCCCACTCCCCGGTTTCCAACATTTCCTTTCTTCAAAATTTTTTATTATTTATTCTTTAAAAAAAAGAAGTAAAAAAACGCTCGCAGATTCAACATACCGTGTGATTGGACTTGTACCAGTCGCCGATGAGGACAGTGTAGTCGCCGTCGGGATCGGGGAAGGGGACCGGGATCCGGGGGCGGCTGAGGATTCTGATGCCGCCGAAACCGCCGGCGGCCTTGTGGAAGGCCAAAGAGGGGAAATAGTAAAAGCTGCCGATCTGATCCTTTACTTGCAGAATGTACGTGAAGTTCTTCCCTGGAGGGATTGGGCACGTTGTTCCATAAACACCGTCTTCGTATGAGTTTCTTCTCTGTTGAATTCCGTTCCTGAATTGCACAATTCCAATGTAAGGTGATAAGAATATTCCAACCTAAAAAGAAGACGAAATTAAATATATATATACTTTGGGTGCAAAATTAGCTGTTTAATTCGTTTTAAACCTCTTTTTATGATTTTGTTTGTTTGCCCGACGATTTCAGATTCGGTAATATTTCAAGTAATATAATTGTGGTTTAAATAAAAGAAAATGAGTATTTTGAAAGTTTTGATGAAAAAAGAAAAGGGAACAAAGCAGTGAATTAAAAAGTTCCATTAGAGGAAAGGAAGAAAAAGAAGAGCAGTAGGTGTTGGAAATTAGCTTGGTGGGCCAAATATCTCCTAATCAACCCACTCTACTCTGCTTTCTGGTACATGTATCATAAAAGCACTCAGACCGAAGGGAACCACAAAAGAAAGAAAATCAAATTATCCAAATAATAAATGTTTCCCCCAGTAACACCTTCTTAATTACTCGCACGACTTCCATTAATCATGAGATTCAAGCTTTCTCAGCAAACAAAGTTCATTCTCCATTATTCTGCTCAGAATTTGATCCATAATGGCGGTAACAATGATAACAATTACAAACAGGTCCTTATCAAAACTCAAAACCACTCCAGCTTTAGTCAACAGAACAAAAAACATCAAATCAATCACAAACAAGAACAACGAGACAGGGCTTATAGAAGCAGTCAACACACAGTTTTTCTGTAACTCATCATCACCTTTAACTTTTTGGTCCGTTCATTATTTAACTTGACATTAAAATAAGAGATCCGTCTGTAGTAACATCACTTAATCTCCCACTAATATTGATTTCTATGACCTTTTAACTTAAATTTTGTAACGATATCAAAACAAACATTAAAGTAAAGTAAGAAAAACACAAGTCAATGGAAGCGTGAAAAGTCAGATCTCTGAAATTAGAAAAAAAAAACTAATTACAAATCCAGAACACGACAAACACGCTCGCACTGAAGTCTACTAGTACAGTAATGGCAGTATAAGTGGGGCGGTGGCTGTTGGACCTTACTTTTTTTTTTTTTTTTTTTTTTTTTTGGGGGGGGGGGGGGGGTTT
>NW_019268521.1:6685569-6698459 GCF_002738365.1 Cucurbita moschata
TTTTTTTTTTTTTTTTTTTTTTTTTTTTTTTCGGGAGGGGGCGGGGGGTTTAATCCCTTCCTTTTTGCCGACTGAAATTGAACGGAAGAAAAAGAGAGAAGGAAATTACCAGGAAATGAGGAAGGGCTCGTCCAAGCTGTTGAAGACATTGATGATGAGGTTGTCATTGGTGACGCAGTGGATGTCAGGGCCAGGGAATTGGCCATTGATGAGTATTCCCTGGAGAAGAAGAGATGAGAACAAAGAAAACTAAGAAAGAGAAGATGCAAAAATAGTTGAAGGAAGAGAAGAAGGAAGCGAACCTGCTGGCGAACGCCGAGAGGGTAAATGTTGCCGTAGGAGACATTCCAGGTGAAGAAGCGGTAGGGATTTTCAGCGGAGACGGTGGGGGAGAAGAAGAAGAGGAATGCACAGAGTGCAAAGCAGGGGGAAGTTAGAGGAAGCATTTTGGGATTGGAATATGGAAGAGGGGGAAAGAGATGGAGTTGTTGAAGGTGATGGGGGAGTATTTAAAGTGCCATACAGGAAGAGGAACATGAGTCTTAGCCGCAAAAGAAAGAATAAATGAAACTTTTTCAAAAATAAATAAATTAAGGAGGGAAAATACAAATACAATTAGAGAGAGTGAGAGAGAAGAAGAAGAGTGTGGAGTGTCGGTGAGGGGTCCCACATATACATTTATATAATGAATTTTGCATGTATGTCTCTCACATGGCTTGGTTTTGAAGGCTGAAATAGCATGTGGCGACTGCTGGCTGAATTCCCGATTGAATGACCTCAAACTTTACTTCCCAGTCTAATACATCCTTACATATCCTAACTACTAGAAAGAAGTTTCCACGAATAATGAGTATCTCACTATCAAAGATTAGAACTTTAAATTTAAAAACCAATCCATAGGATACAACTTTAAATATTTATATGAGATTTCTAAAATCAATTACTTTGATTAAAAGAATAAATTCATTCAATATAATCCAGAACTTCACAGTAACAAAACTCAAATAACTTAGTTTTGGGAGGGTATTTTAACCTCCGGACTAATTATAAATTCACATAAAGAAACAAGCCGAAGATAAGGGCAAATCGTTGCAGCAATTAGCCAACAAAAAGATTATTTTCAGCATAAAGAGGCCACCAAAAGCAATATAATGGGAAAGGAAAGGGTCTGTTCTGAGAATTAAAAAGAAAAAAAAGGGAAACGTCAAATCCATGATTTGAAAACGTTCCGCAAGAGGCGCTAAAACCATGCCCTAATAAGTTCAAATCATCACTGCAAACAACGCCTGACCCACAGACAGCTGCCAACCTCCACTTTTGCTGCATGTGGACTCGACATTATTGAAACCATACCATATAATAACGCAATCGAATAAACCAAAACGCCAAGCCAAGCAACCTGATACCCCTAATCGCGGCAAACTTGCAGACCCTGTAGCATTGCGACAGTGTGTTGAGTTAACGCGCAATTGGATTTTTAAACTAAAGGAGGGCTCCTCCCAAGTTATTTTCAAATCAAATGCTCATTACGTCCTTAAATCATTTCAAATCAAGGTTTGGATTCTCTGACAACGACCCTCTTCTCAAGATAAAGAACGGAATAAACAAATGATCGGAAAAAAAAGTTCACCATTGGCTTACAATTTTGATGCCCAATCCCAGAAATGCCAGCACACTTCACTTGACCAGGCAGGTCAACCATAAAAAAATATAAGCAACTAGTTTGGGATTAGAATCCCCCAAATACTAAGAAGTATGATCAATGCTTTTGATGAGCTCTAGAAAATGAGTACAGAAAAAAGAAGGCCAAGCAAGATCGTTAAATAGCGCTATGGAGTTTAGGGATGAATGTAGTGGTATTTAATCTACACAGTAATGCTCAGAATTCAATCAGCTGTATGGTAAATAAGTTTGTTGAAGTAGCTTCACTCATGACCTTATGATGCCATCCACCACCTTGAGAGGATCATTTGAAAGTATTGCATCCCTCTTATTGGGTACACCCAATCAATTCATACGTGATGCTCCTAAGTTCAATCAATTGATCATGAGAAACCTTTTCGGTGAATTAGTTCATATGTCCTACGTCAAAGGGTACTGTCTTCGTACTTCACAGTCCGCGTTCAAAGTCCTGTAGCGTGCACTATAGGAGGAGGATAATGATGCAGACATCACTAGAACTGTGGGCACAAAGCAAACTCTCTCCATCTAACAGCGACTTACAAAAGACTCAGAACATCTATTCTACCCTATACATGTTAGTTTTAGGACCGTCCCATGTAAAGATAAATCTCTAAGAACTATCCATCACTTGAATATGAAAAGTGGGCCCTTGGACGTTTTTCCTCTGGCTCGTAGGGGGGCACACTAGGTTTTATAAGCAATGCCTTTGAAGACATGGGTCCAAGTCCAAACAGCTCTTCTATCAGAGCTTACAGTGTTCTTGGGAGAATGGATTCATTTATCCGACATCACAATAGCACAACATAAGCTTTGTAGTATGCTTGTGCCAGAAATTACACAATCAGGAGCTTTAACATTAGTCGACACATATCATAGTTGAAGGTAAAGGAACTAGATGTTTCACGATCCAATCCTGGCAACTATCAGACCTCCAGGATTTCTTCCTGAAAAACGTACAGAGTAATTTTCATCTCTCGATATCTCTATATGAGAAGATCAACATTATCTCACAGCACCATAGAAATCATGAATCAGCGTGGAAGAATAATTTCCTACAGGTAGTCTGATGAAAGTTTCCAAAAACGTCCATACTAATTTTAAGTTTTCATCTACGCTTTTTCAGCGTATTTTTACAGAGCTCGAAGCTTTGAGGCATAATCACCCCATTCACCATACCATTTCGATCTACTCCTTGGCGGTAAGAATGATGACACACTATAAATCAGCAGCCCGAAAGGGGCAGAGTGTATGAGAGAGGAACCATCATTAAAACCCTAAATCACTAGGGTTTTGTATTTGCTTGAAACAGTAAATTCAACCATCCAATTCAGAATAACCAAAAATCAACAAAACAAAAAAAATACTCAATCAAAGATTAAATTGACCTCTTTATTACCAAAATAAAAAGAAAGGCGCTGCCAAGCATTCTGGAAGGCTACAAACCAAAACAAGAAAATGCAGGGGAAATTTCAAAATCGAGTGAGTTGAGTACACAAGCATGAAGGAAGTAAAATAACGACCGAGACTACAAACTCACAGATTGAAGACTTAAAGCAGTCAGTCTTCTTGGCTGAAGAGAAGGCGAAGCCTGGATGCGAAGAGGCCAGTGGAGTCAAGGGATGCCTCGTGAAGGAGGCTGCGCTTGATGTTCTTCATACGGTCCATTAGGGTTTCCTGTTCTTGTTTGAGAGCCGTAGTGTCCTCTTGAAGGTCGTGGATACGGTACTTCTGACCCAAGGATCGGACGCTTAGAAGCAAAATACCAGTCATGGCGAAGAACTGAATGAAGCTATCCTTGCGTTTTAGTGCATTGGCGAATAAACTGAGTGGCTTTTTGGGCATTTGAAATTCAGGGGCTGAGCTAGACGGAGATGAAGGCGCCATGGGAAGAAGACTGAAACCGCGAAAAACCCCCCCAAAACGAAGGCAGACGATTAGGCTGAATAATTCTCTCGCGGTCGTAGAACCAAATGGCGAAGAAGTACAATCGTCTACGGGTGACAACATTGCTTCGATAATCTTACATCCAATTACAGCGCGCCACGTCTTTCATATAAGAGAACCGGTGCTCTCTAAATTTTTTAAAAGAACGTTGAAACCACAAATTCAATATTCCAACTATTATTTGTTTACTACTTTGAAGAGAGATCAAGTAGGCGAGATCCAAGTCTACAAGAACCCGCCTCAAATGGGAAGTACAAATGTCTATCTTATTTCAAGCTGCGGGAACCCGCACAATTAGGAGAGGATTCCCTGATGGAGAATGGGAAAGAGTGGAAACATTTTTTTAGTTGGGACGAACTTAATACAAAAATATGTTTTATGTATGTATTAAAATAATAATTATGGTATTAAAATAGAAATGAATGGTGAATAATAATATGAAAGAATAAAAATAAAATAATTGGAATGGTATTTTACAGCCTAAGGAGTCTAGAATTAAAGCATTATAAAATAAATTATAAGATAACAGGCCTTTAGGAGCATCATCCGTTTGTAAAGAGAATACACATGGAAGAAAAAAGGGAAAAAAAAAATATATATTAATAAACTTGAGAGAGCTAATAATAATAAATAGAAATATATATCAAATCCCCCATTGACAAAGCTGCCAGAAATGTATTAATTTTGGTGTTCTGAAGTGGTTTGTAAGCGTCGGTTTATATCACTTGATAACATCTCTAAATATTCCTACAAAAAAATTGACAGCAAACAAACACCTCAAAATCCATAAAATGAGAAGTTAAAAAGAAAGATATTAGTACCTGAGCAAGTGTGTCGTGGCTGCACAACTCATTAGCAATATCTTCACTACTACTCCCAGAAATTTGAGCTGAGCTCTCTACCACAGCGCGAAACACATCCATTGGGGAATGGCTACAAATAACCCTTCGACCAACATCTTGGATGTCAATCTATATTATATGTAAAAATAATGAAGCGAATCATATGAACTGAATTGAAACTTAATTTGAATTACATATGTTATGCAAAGAAAAGCAAAACTTACGGTTGATTGTTCCAAACGGAGCGCCAAGATTGAAGTGCCAAGGTCGAGAAGAAGTGCTCCAAATTGTTGCATCCTAAGACCTACTTGTACTAACTCCTCTTGTATTTGACCCCTCACCGTGGGGTCAGTGGAAGAGCCTTCTTCCTCGAATCGCTCGGCAATGCGCTGCATATTTATCCATTATTAAATTAAGAAATTTAGGGAGAAAAAAGAATAAATAGAGTACTTACAGGGAGTGAGGATGTGGCATAATCACCGAGGAGTTGCTGTGCATTTCGCAAGACAACACCCAGAGATTTAGTGGTTTGCAGTTGTTGAGGATTGGTGGGGAGTTCGAACCCTTGGAGACTTCCTAAGTTGTTTGAAAATGAAAGAAAAATGTTAAAGATGGTTGGTTGGTTGAATTGAAAAATACGTTTATGCAAAAGAAATCAATCAAATCCAAACAATACCACCATTTTTGGAAATTGCGCGCTCGAAACGGTTCATGAACTCCAGGATTGTTGGAGAAAGGAGGAGGAGGAGGAGGGGGAGGAAAGGGCTAATGAGAGTAGGCGTTCATCCTTTGGGACTTTTTGGGTTGAAGATCAAAGCATGTATGAATATTTGGGCGTTTCAATAATGGAATTTTGGCTCACAATTCTGTGCTTCATTTCTACATCTCTCTCTCTCACACCTCTGTCTTCCAATGGATTCTCCGAATAAACAGCTTTCTAATCCTGGCTAACAAAACACACAAAATTAGTCTTTCTTTTTTTATTTCGATATATTCAGCTCAAAAAACGTATTACTCTCCACGTGTTAATATTTTACGGGACCAATATTTCTACCATAAGCCTCACAACCAATCGCATTCCGCCACGTCTTTAAGTGTACGGAAATGTAGTTTTTGAACCGAATAATAATAATTTATAGAAAGCCTTTCCACCACCCCGGCCCTTTGAATACGGATTACGACCAACATTGGGAGTTGTTTGTTAACCTTATATTAAACACTCGTGAATTCCTAAATTGATGTTCCTTTTCGTATTAATTAACTAAAAGATTATTTCTCTAAATAATTGTTTTAAGAAAAATTAAATAGTTTTCAATTTTGGTTCAAACTCCCCAAAGAACAAAATTAATTTTGTAGCTTTGATTTATTAATCTTTTACTAAACATCCAAACTCTATTCTTATTATTCTTATTATTTTAATCTATAATATATGGTTTGACTAATTGAGTTATGTTTTGTTGACAATATGTTTAGTCGATTGTTGTAGAAATCATAAGCTTGTATTGGTTTTATAAATAGTACTCTGAGATGATCAGTTTATTTCTTGGTTGTTGTTAGCCTCGAGTAATTTAAAAAACGAACTCAATATGCACAATTCATTGAACTGTAACCATAATGTTCAAGGTAAAACAAAGGAAAGTTTCCTGAATTATGAAGAATAAGTTTGTTTGGTCCAAGTATAAATGTGTTCTTTTAGTCCCTAGGAGGAACTGGCTGTTTTCGTTCTTTTTTGAGTTTGAACATGAATTGGTGAATTTGGCCGTGGCTTAGATTCGAAACCGCTATTACCCACAAAGTTTAAGGCTAACAGGGTCAATGGAAACTGATGGTCGGGGTAAAACCTTATATTTGGAGATCTTTTCATTAAAATTAGAAAGCGTACATGAAATCATCTTTCGTTCAAAACATGATAAAACAAAATCGCGCAAACAAAAATCTACATCGACGGACGAGTCATTCAACAGGCCCCGGGGATTTCAGCGCATTCAAGAAAAAGAGGAATCAATCAACCAGAACATAAGGATGTTTTGTTTTGCAATTCTTTGATATCATCCAGTCGACATCTAGAGAGTAGCACCAATAAAACAATATGAAATTTCATAATGATCTTAAAAGGGTTTCGTAAATATGTTGTCATATAAACACAAAAAAGAAAAAAAAAAGGAAAAAAAAAAGAAGAGAGTATTTTACAGGCTAGAAATCCTACAAGGAAAGCCAAAACATGATAAAAAGAGGTGGTAAACACATAAGTTACTTTGAGGCATTATCATCTGTCTAATAGAGAATAACGTACATGGAAAAAAGATAAAGAAAAGGCCGGAGAAGCATTTTATACCAGAAAATAACTTGAGAAAGCCAATGTCACATTTCCAGTCCACCCCACGAGAATCTATAATAATTCCTTTCCACATATCTATTATTTTTCCTGGTCTGAATTGCCTTGTAACCGTCGGTTTACATCACTTGATAACATCTCCACATATTCCTACAGAAATTCACAGGGGATCCTATGAGAACTCAGTGTACAGTTTCTTAAATTCAACAGCAATCATCAAATTTAATGGGAATACAAGAACAAATGCCATGTAAGAATAGTATTATTAACCTTAGCAAGTGTCTCATCGCTGCACAACTCATTTGCAATATCCTCGCTACTACTGCCAGAAAGTCGAGCTGAACTCTCAACGACAGCACGGAAGACGTCTCTTGGCGAATTGGTAGATATGATCCTTCGAGCAACATCTTGGGCATCAATCTTAAAAACAGGAAATAATTAGTTAAAGCTATCATTTTTATCCTACTTATTGGGTTAATGCATTCTCTACAAGCAAAGACAACAATAAATCACAGAATTTCGATCAGATCATATAAAAATAAGATGAAGTATAGGCTACATGAAAATCGCAGCATTAAGTAAAATAATCATACAGTTATAGCATAACAATAAAATAAACATGTTAGACGAACCTGAGAATTTTGGCCATTAGATGTTTCCACTCCACTACCAGACCTCTCACTATGAGGCATTTGCTCGCTTTCCAGGTTTGACGAAGGTGGTTGCCTCGGCGATCGTTGCACGTTTGAGGAAGATGGTTGCCTTGGCGATCCTCCAAGCACTTGAGAGACAATAGGCATCATCTGTTGGAACATCCTTGACAAATCGATACCACCGCCTTGGCCTCTTCCCGACCCAGCAAACATTTGCTCAAGGTCTTGAGGGTCAACCTGCTGGGCAATTTGATTGACTGTGTTTCTCATTTGAGGGCTTTGCGTGATCTGTTGCAACATGTTCCTCAAGACATCAGGAGAGCCAGCGCCAGTTTGCTCTGAAAGCCCTGTCAATAGTCCATTTAAAGCAGGGCTCTGCAAAACTTGAGACATACTGCTTCCTAGATCAATTTGGCTGTTAGAACCTGGCCCATGCAAGGATCTGCTATGAACAGTTGGGCTAGCGGTCTGTTGTAGGCTTGAGGGATCATAAGCATTTGACCTATTCATAGAAGCACTAGAGGCAAGAGACTGTAAGAACTGCTGGCCTGTATGACCCTGGCTGTGGCTGGTTCCACTGCTACCCCCTTTAGCCTGCTTGCCTCTCCTCTAATGAACCAATACCAAAAGGAGGAAATAATTAAGAAAGAAGAAGAAATGAAGAAGTAAGAGAATCAAAGAGAATTTTGAATTAAACTCCAATATAACAAGATTTTACCCACGGTAGATATGAAAATCTCATCTCAATATATTCGATGCACTATAATGCTTCTACGATGAGCATCATCAACACCAACCATAAAAGGATAGAGCACAATAGTGTTCTCCTATGGACTAAAACAATTGAAGCACAAGTCCAAGTGCACCCCTTGCCAATAGGCAAAATGAGTATAGTTCAACAATAGGCCACCGAACAGAAACCTAATAATTACAACTAACATGAAAGATTATCGAAATTGAAAAACTAAATAGCTTCATCTTACCGGTCGTTCCAAACCCCCCAGTCCAAGGCCAAGTGGAACAGCTTGAGAAGACCCAGTTCCCGTGCTCTTCTCACAAGATGCCTGACTCTGAAAATTTTCTTCATTTCTTCCAACAAATTCAGAGCCCTTACTACCAGAGCATGTTGGTAAATCAGGTGTGCTTATAGACCTTCCTGTATCTCGATAAATATTGTCTGTGACGATCTGTGGTTGGTTAAAACTAGATTTAGCATTTTATCCAATATGAGAACAATCCATATAAAACCAAATATGTACCTTGTCATTTCCAGTTTCCGAATCACACCCAGGTAATGACTCACTCGACTCTCCACCCATGTCCCTTTTAGTATCACTTTGCTGTTCACTCCCTTGTCCAGAACCAATAGAAGAATTCTGAACTGCCGTTCGCACTTGATCTGAATACAAGATGTTCAATATAAGTGAAATGCAATGTACCCCGGTGATCAAACAAGTAGTCCACCTGATTTAGTAGGGCTACCACTTCCGACACTACCGACTAAATCTCTAATTCATGAATTTACATCAGCAATAATGGAGGATAACAAAACAGAGTCAAGCGAAGGCTGGGAAGAAGAAACACCTTCACCAGGTTGCACAGCAGCAGAAATCGAAAGACCCAGCGGATGTGGAATGTTGACAACAGGAGGTGCCTGGGCTACACCTGAATCCGTGGATCCACTGACCACATTCTGACGATCTGCAGGTGCTCCCTCCCCATTATTTGACCTGGTACCAACTGCAGAAAGAGTGACAGAACTTAGGAAAGCACATTGCATTACATGAAAATAACACAGCATCAAAACGCCTATCATCCTCACCAGCATGTATGTGAATGTTGATGTGTCTAGGGGCAGTTCCAATACCTACTGCACCAACAACTGGGTTTGATGGTAGTACAGCACCACCAAGGAGGGGGTTGGTTTGAAGGGGAAAAGGCTGCAAAAGGAGAAAATGTGATGATTTGCAAGAAGCAATACTCACAAAGACATATAACCTGATAGTGTGAAAAAGTGGGATAACCAAACAATATCTATTAGAAAAAATTAGAAAAAGGGAACATGCTTCAAAACACTTTTGGACTGCTAAGCCCTTACTTTAATTTTTAAATTTATAAGCATGTCATTATTAATATTTAGCAAATTGTTTAAATATTATTAGTGAAATTCTGTTATCATTAATTCTAATTACTTAAATTATGATCGGTTAATGATAACGGCACTCGCTAACTAAAGGAGTTATATTCATGATTCATATATTTACATAAATGAAAACTTTAGATATAAATAAATATGTCATGCCTTAAAATTTATATTTTCATGCGATAAATTTATTTTACCTCTTTTTTATTTTTTTGGTAATAGATAAGACTATGGTAAGAAAATTTTGAAGTATTATTAAATAAAAGGTAATATAAAAATTTTAGAAAAAGTAAATGCTATATAATCAAACTTCAAAATAAACCAAATATTTTGATACATAATTAAAATTAAGATTAATAAAATAATTTTGGAAAATGGAAGTATAAGAATCTACAAGGCTAGAATGAATGTCAAAAGCTATAATAATATTTTGTTGACTTGAAAATGAAAGTATAGGAAAAATGTTGCCTATATTTCCTAGAAATTAATTCTAAAAAAAATTATGATTTCATATTTAATTGTAATAAATAATAAAATTTAGAGGGTGTTGGAATCTAAAAGGTTCTGGTAATCAAATTTCCTTCTACTATTTTTGTACAACTTTGCCATATTTTGGTTTATCTCTAAGTTTTTTCTCACATAACACAATGGTCTAACTAAATATCTAACCTTATGGGAATTGCAAAATTGTGTTATTTGTAATCAAATGCCATTAAATCTTAAAAAGCTGTTCAATTTTAAACACCAATAAAACTTCTATACATGGTTGATATGGTTATTAGTTTATTTGAAAAGTTTATATAGAGTCCCTTACACGTGCATTAGTCTCTAATTTCATATTTTAAGAATGACATGGATTTAAACAAAATGATTTTCTTTGAATGAAATTCATTTTCTTTTAACAACATTTTGTAAATAAAACAAACTAAAATATAATACATAAAAAAAATTATTGTGTTTGATTGTGTTTAAAACGATGGTTAAAAACAAGGTGCGAATATGTATTGATTGTGTTTTCAACAAATCTACCAAACGCATAATAATCCAGGACGGCACACAAAAACAAAATAATCGGTATTGTAAATTTGTAAAGCACAAGCACTTGGTACACTGCTGGCACCCCAAATATATTTTGCAACGAAGAAAAAAAAAACTATACCAGACAAGTCAGAGAAAGAACAGAAATTAATTAGAAAAAAAGTCAGCTTACCTGAACCATTAAGGGATTTGGCCCCGTAGGAGAGATATACACTGCTGGGCCAGTGTTAACAACCGACTCAGCCTGTAAAAGCAAAAATAAATATTAATACATTTTCAAATCACAATTTTGAATTAGAAAAAAAACTCAGCTAACCTGAACCATTAAGGGACTTTTTTTTTTTTTTTCTTTTTTTTGTTAAGAAAATCGGTTTCACACAAATTCGACTTACTGTATAAACCAGGGTAAAAAACAACTTACAGATGATTGTCCCATACGGAGTGTCAAGATGGTACGGCCCAGTTCCAAAAGAAGCGCACCAAATTGTTGCATCCGAAGTCCTACTTGTACCGACTCTTCCTGAATTTGACCCCTCACAATGGGATCAGTGGACGAGCTATCTTGCTCCAAACGCTCCGCAATACGCTAAATATTTTTCACAAATGCATAGAGAATAAGATTCATGAGATGATTATAAGCATAGTTCAGCTGGTTGTACTGTAAAATGCATAGAGAATAAGATAAGTAATGGAAGGGAATGCAAAATTTACCCATCCCATATTCAAGCATTCAGAGCCGTATAACTGGGCATTTGTCATGCAATTCATTTTAGTCCCAGGGATGGGAAGTCTCAGAAACTCCAAAGGACAACGAATATTTGAATCTTTTCATAAATTTTTGTTATTATAAAATGCATATAGCTACTGCTTATAACTAAACGGTTCTTATTTTAAAATTTTAAAATTAAAATTAAAAATAAATAAATAAGAAGAACCCACGAGCACTCATCAAAAGATGAAAGCTCCATTTTCACCCTAAAAAGAATGAACCAAGAACATGGAGGGAAAATTGATAGAGATCCAAAACCACAGAAATTGCTATTCTTATTCTTATGTTTTAACAGAACATATAACCCGGACTCAATCGACAGATTTTGTACCATCTTTTGTTCATCTGGACTTACAATGAAGTTCTTGTACCACAATTGAGAACTATTTAGTCTTGACTTACTAACGTTCAAGCATTCTTTGTTAGGTTTCAGTTAATAATTAAAAAGAAGTTAAAATACATTTTTGGTCCTTGTACTTTCAATAAGTCTTGAGTTTAGTCCTTCGAAGTACTTTCAATAAGTCTTGAGTTTAGTCCTTCGAAGTTGACTTTTATGGAAATTGGTTAAACAAGAATAAGAATTTTCATGCAAGAACATACATAATGTGAATATATTTTCAAAGTTTATAAAAGGAATGCTAATTCAGACTATTTATTTTTTTAAAAAAAAAGAAAACAATGGGACTAAACTAAAGATTTATAGAATGCACAAGGACTAAATTTGAACATTTGAAAGCACAAGGACTAAAATGAAACAAAACCCAAAATACAAAGACCAAAAAGATATTTGAACTTTCAAAAAAAGATATAAAAGGTACTATTGATATACATTGGAGACATACGAATTAAAGAATTGGAGTTAATGCTTCCAAAAATCTACAAATCTTTGTAATAGAAAAATTATTGGCCTAACTTGCATTCCAAAAATCGAGCGCCCTTTTAATCATCTTATGGACAACATTACCCACTTATATTGTAAATTAATACCTATTTTTCATTCTTATATTGTTGAATCTAATTGTCTGATAGGAGAAGTCTTAGGGAAACTCCTTTGGATACAGCATTTCTTCCCTCTTTTGTAATTGATGTAAGTAAGTTCACATACCAATGAAATCGTTTCTTTTCTTTTAAATGACCTTTAACTTGCATGGCTAGGTTCATCTAACACTAAATACATATATGTTATAACAAGAGATCAAAACAAGCAAGGCTACAACTGTCAAGTCATTGTCAACATGTTCACATCCTCAACTTGCAGCAGTTGTCAATTTCAAGAAATGTAACCAGATATAATACTATGTAACCAAATATAATACTTACGGATAGTGAAGATATGGCATAATCACTTAGAAGCCGTTGAGCATGACGCAAGACAATGCTCAACGATTCAGTGGTTGGTAAACCTTGTGGATTGGTAGGCAGTGCCACCCTGGTTAGATCTCCTACGTTATTATAAATGTAAAAAAAAAAAAAAAAAAAAAAA
>NW_019268521.1:6699152-6730442 GCF_002738365.1 Cucurbita moschata
AAAAAAAAAAAAAAAAAAAAAAAAACATTGTAATTAGTCCAAAAAAAAAAAAAAAATTAGAGTATGAAAAAAGCCGTTCAAAAGAAGCATTTATTTTAAGCATCAAATCAATGATATTGTGGTTCAATGCTTACCACCATTCTGAGATATTGCAAGCTCCATACGGTTCATGAACTCGGAAAGTGTTGTCATAGCGTCAGGAATGGGCTAAGTAGAAGAGTACACAAATTAGTCAATAGATGACCCAAGAGACCAACCCTATCAAGCAAGATAAATCACAATTTGGCAATGTACAGAAAAAAGGTAAACTACCGCATGAATGGAAGGAACTGATACGGCTGCACTGGCAAGTGGAATTTGAATCACGTGAGGAAAGCTTTGTGATGGCTGGCCGGGAAATGCCGGTCCAGTTTGAGCTTGACTCGTTGCCTGTCCTCCAGCCTCATTGTTAGCTCTAAATGTTTCATTTCCTTGACTTGCTGTGCCACGATTGTTAGGCTGTAAGGGCATAACCATATCAACCATATTTTACACGATATCCAGAAACTGTAAATATAGAGGTCAGAGGAATCTGATATCCACGTCAACAAAAAAAAAAAATGCTGTTTAAAGCTACTGAAATCATGCAATTGAGAGAACTACGAACATAAGAGGCAATAATTATTTGGGTGACAGACAACGCAGAATACAGCATCAAAACATGTTCAGCTTCAACTACAATGTGGCACAAGAAGAAGAAGTTCTTAAATTTATGTCTTCAAAAACACACGTACGAAGAATAAACTCATCTCATTTCTTAAATCAAAACACCTGTACAAAATATCTTATAAATTATATAACGTTGTGAAAGTGAATCAAATATAGTTTTCAAAAACAAATTTGTCAGGCTATTCACTAGATTCATTTGATAACTAGAATCCGAATTGCATACCAAGCAGGACCTAATATATCCTGAACTTCCCAAATTTGTTGATTTTTCATGGAAACATACACCGTTTTTCATTTAAAGATAAAGAACTCCTCACTTACCAATGTAGACTGCATACCAGGTGGGATGTTTGCATTTTGGCTGCTTAGTCCAATAGAATTCAGAACGGCCCCAATAACCTAGAAAAGGGGAGGAACAAGGAAAATTTTGTTTCATTCACTAGGCAATACGAAATTCACCAATGTCCATCATATAACTTGGGATAGGAATTATATTATATAAGATGAGAGTCCATTATAAGCACATTAATAATAATAATGAACAAATAAATTGAAGGAAAAAAAGGAAAAAAGAACATTAAGGTGTATACCCGAGAAAGATCAGGAACAATGCCTTCACCTTGATCCCCAACATTAAATGTTCCTAAAACAACACTATGTGCAATTTGTCGATTTCGAGGGGCACCAACTCCAGCTTCGTTACCGGTTGAAGAAGGTACTAAGAAGCAAATAAAAGAGAACTTAAGAAAATGAACAATATCCCACATGTTTATAAATTCTCAAACCTAGTACAGTACTCTATTTGGCATACCATTTGCAGGTCTTTCGCCAGAGCTAGTATCTGATGCTGCCTGTTGCTGTGTTGGTTGCCTTTCAACTAAATGCAATGTATGTCCATTTTCCAAATCTTAAAGCATTAAGAAACTACAGTCCAGACTCCAAATCCATAAACAAGTGCACTCAATTGCACGAAAAGAAGCATCAAACAGCAAAACTAAGCAATAAATTATCCAAGGCTACAAACCTGAAAAGACTTGTCAATAAGAAAACTAGAACATGCATACTAAGTATTAAGGCTGTTATACGCACTAACTAAATAACATAAGAATCACAAGCTATCGTCAAATGAAAACAGTTCCAACATGTCATACTTTCATCTAATATTACTTAAATAAAGAAGAAACTCCCATCCGCAACATCAACCCTTATGCTATTAAACTTTCAAGACCACCATATTATATAAATATCTTATCTTGACCACCAACAAGCAGAACAACCATTACCATATAAAAGACTATTACCCAATAAATTTGAGATTGAATACGCAGATTAGGAAGCAAGCACCCCCTACATGAAAAATGTGGTAAAATGGTTTGCAACTAAAAAACGAGGATTTGTTGTAGAAAAAGAAAAAGAAAAAGAGAAAATACAACAATTATTAAAGAGAAATATACACTAAATGCAGACAGTGGGAGGATACAATACTCAGAAAGAGAATGTTCATCCTTTAAAACCTTTCCCCTGAATATCAAACGTTGCTGATTCACTGGGATTCCTATTTCATTTGCGATTTTCTCCTTGAATAATTGAACCGGCATCTAATACATTGACAGGCAAAAAGAGCACGTAAGGAATGTGCATGAAGAGGAAGCAGACTCGTATTAAGAAAACGGAAAGGCTATGAGTTCACTTTTCTGGTACATTTTTTGTATCTCACAATGAAGTTTGTTCTTTTAATCATTTTACCCTCTTCAAGAATAATGAGTAGCCCAGGTAAAAAGCATATAGTCACGGCTAAGGAAAAGTTATTTTGAATATGGAATAATTTCATTGATAAATTTACTTCTTTTGTTACTACATTCAGGATTCTTGTAAAATAACATTTCAAAGTAATAACAAAGTAATTTCTTTCTAGAAAAAAAAAATTGAATTCTTACATCTTTATTCACTTGAAAACTGTAGATATGTGAATCTAAAGTCTTGATTTTTAGCTCAATAATCGAAGTCGCAGTCTCCCCGGAAATACTGCTGGTGCTAGAACCTTCATTTGAATGGTCCGCCATGCTATTCAGCTGCAGCTACCGTCTAAACAACCAGGCGCAGAAACTAAATCCCAATCCATGAATGAAGATCATAATAGAGATATAAGACAACAACTAGCAAGTCAAAGCAGATACATTTATTGTGGGGAGGCTGGTTGAAGCGGAGAGGCCGCACTAGACGCGGGTAGCACAAATCTGGTTAAAATGACAAGGTTTTGCAAGAAAAGAAGACTGGGCTGTCATCAAGATTCGATAATAAACCTATTCACATTTCGTATTAGCGAAGCAATAATGTGAGAGACATCTGTTCGCGCCAACAGAAAACGTGCAACATCAAAATATGAAGATCTAAAGCAACACACTCAATCTACGCAAACAGCTAGCCAAATTAAATAGTATGACCACAGTTCTTGGGGAAGAAGTTGTAGTATCCATTCAAATTCCATTGAAAATTATGGTTGAATAATTGCAACGGTTAGGAAAGACGAGAGAAAACAAGAAGAATCATCCAGGGAGACACAGAAGGCAGAAGAAAGTGGAGATCCAATTACGACGGAAAGAATCATCCAGACAACGAAAGGAAAACTCGACGATCCCGATGAAACTGAATTCAATAAACGGAAATACATAATCCACCAAGGGATTCCGGAAGCTACAACGAAAAACGTACCTCTTCAGACGAAAAAATAGTACAAGCAACGGAAAAAAGAACCGGCACCGACGGAAATGAATGTCGACGAGAATCACAATACACCACCGGCGAAATCTTTTGTAGTCGGAGCTCGATTCAATCCAATCACAGAACAGCAATTTTCCGAAGGAGACGAAGGGGCGGGGCAGAACAGCGGAGGTGTTAAATGAAGGTGGCTTCCAGAAAGATCTAGACCTTCCCGACGGCAAGTGGCCTATCTCTAAAGAACGGAAAAGGGAAAGTGGACCCGGGGACTGAGAGAAGAAAAGCGCCAAAACGGTGCGATTTGCGGTAAATTGCTTTTTCTCGGCGGGCTCTATTTGGTAATGGACAATTAAGAAAAGGTGTTTCGCATGAGCCGCGATTAGCTGTTTCTGTCTGCTTTTTGAAACTTAAGCCAGGCCCATGAAGCCCACTAAATTTTCCATGTCGGCCCAAAACTTCGTAACCAAGTTTTGCAATTTTTTATTGTTACTTTTATAATTTAACTGACGAGTTTAACTTTTACTAAACGACGGCGTTCTCAGACCAACGACAGCGGCCCACAAAATTTGCCATGTCGGCCCAAAGTATTTAACTTTCATTAAGTTTTATTCTCAGACCAGCACAGGTAAATATTTTAAAAAGGTAAAAGCGCTTGGTAGTCATGGACCAAAACGACAGCGTTCCACTCAACACTACTATTAGTATATACGGGCGGCAAAGCAAAAGCAACTCCGACTAGATCAAATCAGCATCCCGCGGTCTCATCAGCGGTCCAGATTCTTCGAAGAGCATTTGATTCAGAGTTTGGAGGTTGCGAGCTTTATGAGATCCTTTCTCAGAATCTTACCGGAGGGGTTCTTGGGAATGGAATCCACGAACGCAACCCGCCGGATTCTCTTGTACGGAGCCACCTGTACAAGCACACGTGGACCCATCTCAGATTATAAATTACAAAATCATAGGCAAACTCAGAAACATTTCCAACACACTATTTGATGCATTCGATCTCCGCAACAAAAAGAAAAATCTATTAATAATCGAAAATATAAGTGCTGACCTGTCTTGCCACGAATTGCATTATATCTTCATGTGAAATGTCACTTCCACCCTTTCTGACCACGTAGGCCATTGGATACTGTCCAACCTCTTTGTCTGGATATCTGGAATTAGAAAGAAAATATATCAATGTAAATACATGACAATAATACTGATAAGTTGTTTATAAAATGATATTAATTTACCGTATTAAAAAAATGAAAAATACATGAAAATTTTGAACTTACGGAATTACAGCTGCATCGGAGATGCTGGGATGAGTGAGCAACAATGCCTCTAATTCTGCGGGAGGCACCTGAAAAATAATATTAAATAAAATAAAGTAAATAAATAAAACTTAAAAAAAAAAAACAAAAGATTTATCTAAATTACCTGATAGCCCTTATATTTGATGAGTTCTTTAAGGCGATCAACCACAAAAATAAAACCATCTTCATCAACGTAACATAGATCGCCGGTTCTCAGCCATCCCTCAGAATCAAGAGTTGAGGTGGTGGCCTCCACATTACCAAAATACCCTACAATTTTTTAAACACCAACTTCATTAGTTTCTATCCAATTATATTTTTAAATTACCAAACATACTATTGAATTTACCATTTGGCCAAAGTAACGCCTCTTTTTTTTTTCTTTTTTTTTTTCTTTTTTTTTTTTAATTTCAAACAATTGTATTTTAAAATTCCATTGTTCTTTAAATAAAAAGAAATCAAAATTATTAAAGATTATTCTTAAAATTAATGACATAATAAATTGTAGTATCCAAAAATGGATTCAATCATGTCGCCCATTGACCACTTTCCTTACCTTTCATGATGGTGGGCCCTCTGAGCCAGAGCTCTCCGGTTCTGTTCACAGGCAGAGCCTCGCCGGTGTCCGGGTCAACAATCTTGGCCTCGGTGCTCGGCGATAGAAGCCCTGCCGTGCCGTACCGGCGGCTCTCCTCCAGAGAATCGGTGGACGCCCCAATTCCTGTGGACTCCGTCAATCCATATCCCTGAAGAATGGAAACATTTGGATACTTCTCAACGAAACCCTCAATCACCTCCTTCCCGAGCGGCGCTCCGCCGGACAACGCCGTGTGTAACGACCCCAAATCGTACTTTCCCTTTATCTGCTCGGCAGCGTTCACCATCGCCACCAGTATCGGCGGCACAAGAGGCAGATACGTGGCTCTGTACTTCTCAATCGCCGACAACATTTCATGAATCTCGAATTTGGACAACACGACGATTGTCGATCCAGAAGAGAGCAGCCCCGTAGCGAAGGCCACAAGGCCGTAAATATGGAACATCGGAACCGTACAAATAAAAGTCCCTTCCCCTTCGCTCAATTTGAACCTCGTCACAACGACTTGAACCATCGCAATTAGATTCTTGTGAGACGACACTACGCCCTTGCTGGCCCCTGTCGTTCCAGAGGAGTAAAGCAGAGTCGCTGTGTCGTTTTGGTCCACACGCTCCTTAACTCGACTTCCACTGGATTTTTTCCTCATCATTTCGCCCAGCGTCGACACGATTTTGACTGAGAATTTTTTAATTTGAATTTCACCGTCGATCAGAACGACTGGCAATTTGGAACTGGCGATTTTGGGGATTAGTTGTTGGGTGGTGAAGGCTAAGATGGGGTTGGAATCGGCGATCTGTTTGGCGATTTCTTGAGGGGTGTTGAGGGGATTTGTGGTGGTGATGACGGCGCCGAGGGACATGACGGCGAGGCAAATAATGGGGAAGAAAATGGAGTTTGGGGAAAGGAGGAGGATGACGTGGCCTTTTCTGATGCCCATGTCAGAAAGGGAGGAGGCTACGGAGTCGACAGACTCCCAGAGGTGGGAATAGGTGATGTGTTGGCCGGTGGTGGCGTCGATGAGGGCGATTTTTCCGTTGTGGGGGCGGGATGAGATAAACGTCGTCGCATCGAGGGATTGATTAGGGGGAAGCGGGATTGGGCGGCGTTTGCTGTGGAAGATTTTCGTGGATTTGCAGAAGCCGCTTCTTGGATCCACTTCGGGAACGTCGCCGCCGTAGACCGCCATGAGGTGGCCGGAAAAGTATAATTTTTCGAGAGTGAGAGTAGGAGGTGGAGTTTTGAGACGGATTTTGGCCGCGGAGGCTTTCAGGTTGGCATGTATAGAGGCTTACAGCCGCCGCCGTTTAAAGGTCAAAATTGGAAAGAAAAGATATTAATACATGTGTATTGTATTGTACAATGCAATATGCATGTTTGTTTTTCGTTTGCCAACGCACCGACTTCCGACTTGTAATTAAATTGAATATTTCACGTTATTTTATTTTCTACTTATTGGCCGGTGACACGTGTCCTAAAGGTCAAGTCGGTCGATGGGTACGTTGAGAAATAAAGGGAGGATTTGCAAATCTCTTCGTTGATTTAACATTTTTCATTATCAATTTAAAATGAAAAAATTGGAATTGGAATTTGAAGGGCGAAATTGTAATAACACATCGTGTTCGTGTAATGTTCTTTAAAAATATATAAAAATTAAATCATTCAACTTTAAATATTTGTTTGCGACCTTGTTAATTATTTAAATCCAAATATATTTTGTAAATCATTCAACCACGTACAGATTTGGATTACCACTGGAAATGCGTTGTAGGCTACGAGACCTTGGGCCGAAGGGAAAAGGCCCATTCACTTGATTGGCCCAGCTTGAAAGCCCATTCTATGAGCTTCCCCATAGTCATTTTCAAAATCAAGAGTCAGGTCTCGAGAGTGATTTTAATCCAAGTTTTCATCTTCCTCCTCCTCCTCCGATCATTTCTGCAATCAGATTTTGCTGGTCAATTGAAAGTGCAGAGGCCAATATGGGAGGTGGTGGGCACGGAGCTGGTACGACTTTCAAGGGCATGACCATACACCAGCCAAAACGCTGGCACACCGTCACCGGCAAGGGATTGTGCGCCGTCATGTGGTACAAACCCTAGCTTTGTTAATTCCCGATCGAACATTTCTATTGAAGGAACCTAAATTTGTCTCATGTTTTAGCCAATCTGCGCCATATTTACTTTATTTACCTTCTTTCTCTATCTTTCCAAGTCCTGCATCGTTTCCGATCTGGCCTCATCGGATATTTCTAAATGAATGCATCGCAATCGAGTGGAGTCACAAATTTCATTATTATTTTGATGCTATCTCTTAATACCTTGTCTCGTACACAATTTGACGTCTCTGTGAAAATTAGAAATCGATCGGAATCAGTAGGATTGATAAATTGGCATTGCCAAGCGGTTCAAAATCTGTTTTTTTACCAAATTATTAACTATTATCTTTCAGGTTTTGGGTGCTATACAGGGCGAAACAAGATGGACCTGTAGTACTGGTAAATGTCTTCGTTTTCCAAATCACGAATTACATTTCTACTTACTATTATGTATCTGAATCTCTATTAGTTTTTTCCCATTTTTTCTTTCTTGTCGATGATATATGCCTCAGTATTTATTTTCCATTCCTGGATGTCTTATTCTTGTAATATTTGTAATGATTAGGGCTGGAGACATCCATGGGAAGGCCATGGTGACCATGGACATGATCACTAGGTACCCTTTTCATTATTTACCTCTCTTTTCAGTTTTCTCCAATTAATTGTCTATGTTTATAGATAAAAAAAAGTCAAAACAAAATGTGCCCTGCTGTATTTGCAACACTGAACTATTAACCACTTGATATTAGGGAGTTCTGTTGATAAGTTTTCCAGGTCCTTTGTAGGGTTGCTGTCAATGGTGGGCAGAAGGGGAAATGGCAAAGCTTCAGTTGCAGGTTCCCCTATTTGAATGTTACGAGTACCATATTTGCTGAGTTCTGTTCAAATAAGGATATTGTGATAGCCAAGTGGACATTGACATCACTTCATCATTTTTACTTTGTAATCATGAATTCTTCTGATGTGTTTTGAATATTTGATTTGTGTTCAATCACTGCTGTTGTTGAGTTCAAGCAAAGATCAATGCCTACTTCTGAATTTAGTTTGTTCTTTTGTTTTATTGCTTCTCTTGCTCCAAGTTTACCCTCTTCTTAAATTAAGGTTATTCCATCAGGCTAATTTGATTGGTCCAACCTGAATTTCATGTAATCAATGGTGAAAAAAGCATTCAGGAATTTATCTGCCGTGAGACAGTTATAGGCACTGTACTTTTTTTAAAATAGAAACTTAACTGAAGAGGTATCAAATGCATAGAAATAGAGAATTGGTTGATCTTGAAAGAGCATTCCAGTTTCTCAGCTTTCTGAATGCTAAATTCCAAAGCCTCGAAGTTGCCTCTAGGGCTCTCTGCAGTACAGCAATATTGTTATTTCATGGGTAGCTCGTGTATAGATACCAATTTCAATGCACTCAGTATCTGTTTGCTTGCTGGAAGGTAATCCTGAGGGAGATGATTCCTCCAAAGTTCCACTGAGACTAAGTTATGGATAAATTGCCCCTGTTAACTCCGAGGCAACAAAAGTTCTCTCTTCTCGGTAACACTTACGGGAAGTATACCATTTCTTAAGTTGTCGTAGAAAATGCGTAGATGCCATTTCAGATCCTTCTATTGAAAACTTAGATCGATTCAGTTCAACAAACGGAGTAGGAGTGATTGAAAGGGTTGGATTTGGACACAGCTTCATTGCAGTTGAGAGCTCTCATTTTGAAGGCATCTGATTGGGTTCATGGCAACCACATAACTGTTAGCTTATAATGAGGAGGATTGACCTTTGAACTGCTTCTGTCAAAATTACCGGTCGCTAATTGCAGGTGGGTTTAGATTCAGACAATGCCGTATCGCAGGCTTCTTCGAAGAGACTTCAAGTCCTCCAGTGTTTTTAATGGACTTTTGCGTCATTGCGGTTTTGATTGGGTTTTAAGATATAAACCCTGTAAGCTCCAACCATACAAACACGGTTTGGGATATACGTTTGTATTAAATAAACTACTAAATTTAAATATTATATTGGTTCTTAAACATTTGTTTCATTTTCATTTCTGAATTCTTAGTTCTTAAAACTTTCAAAATCTCCTAACAATTTTGGCCTTTGCATTGTTATTTTTCTATCATACCCATACAAACTTACTAATGCATACTCAAAAGTAATCTAAAAATAAATAAAGATAAGATCAAAATGAATATATTTTTTTTTTAAGATAAAAGTTACAGATTCAGCACGAAAATAGTATAAAATTTTAAAGTGGTGAGGATGAAAGTGAAATTTAAACACGCAAAATCCCGACAAAGCACCATTTAAAAGCAAATTTAAAAAATAAATAAAAACTGGTGGTTGTAAACAGTCAATCTACTCGCCCACCGTGGGGCTCGAACCCACGACCACAAGGTTAAGAGCCTTGCGCTCTACCAACTGAGCTAGACGGGCAGTTGTTGACATATTATTAATATATTTTTAAACTATGTTGGTGTTGGAACGATATATGAATGATTTTAATAAGATTTCAATTATGGAAGAAAATTCTATTTATTTATTTCATCTATTCGATTATCAGAATGAAAACACAATACATATCTATTCATTGTAATTGGTGGGTTGTTACTGTAATAATTTTATCATCATAGCTCAAGTAATTGCTTTCATCATATAATTTCAATAAGGTTCCTAACATATAAATAATTTGACGTTCTTAGGATGCCACCAAAGATATTTCTAGAACAAAATTTGTTTGGAGAGAAGAACTAATTGGAGTTTAAGCGCACACGTAGACCAGATGTTAACGCCTCTTGATTCTATGGCGCGGATTCAAAGATGAAATCCACCCATTTCCCCTTCACATTATCAAACAACGACAAAAAAATTGGACGCGATTTCTCTGGAATTCTTCGATTTTTCTTTTTCCTCTTTATTTACCAGATTGAATTGAAGCAATCGGCTGAAATTTCGTCGGAGTTATGGCTTCCTCCGCCACTAATCCTCTTCTATCTTCAACCTTCTTCGGAACTAACACCTTAATCTCTCCTCCGACACCCAAAACCACCAGATCGGCGACGCGTTTGCCTTTCATTTCGAGGAGGAAGCTTGTTCTTACGCGAAGCGTTCTTAGTGAGAAACCCAATTTTGAACACTTAAAGTCGATTCCATCTCGAGCTACTTTGGCTGCTCTCATCTTCTCTTCGATTGCGCCACAAGCTCTAGCCGTGGACGATGCTACCCCTCCTCCGCCGCCTCCTCCGGTAATTGAAGCTCAAGCGGCGAGTCCCAGCACTTCAACTTCCTCGCCCTTCTCTCAGAATCTCCTTCTCACTGCTCCGAAACCCCAATCTCAATCGGTTTCGGACCTTCCCGAAGGTAGCCAATGGCGATACAGTGAATTCCTGAATGCGGTGAAGAAGGGGAAGGTGGAACGAGTTAGGTTTAGTAAAGACGGCTCTGCGCTTCAGCTTACTGCCATCGATGGCCGTCGTGCCACTGTGATAGTCCCCAATGACCCTGATCTTATCGACATTCTTGCCATGAACGGTGTTGATATTTCGGTGTCTGAAGGCGACGCTGGAAATGGATTGTTCAATTTCATTGGTAATTTGTTGTTCCCCGTTTTGGCCTTTGCTGGATTGTTCCTCCTCTTCCGCCGCTCTCAGGGTGGCCCCGGCGGCCCCGGTGGATTAGGTGGGCCGATGGATTTTGGAAGATCAAAATCCAAGTTCCAAGAAGTGCCTGAAACTGGCGTGACTTTTGCCGATGTAGCTGGAGCTGACCAAGCCAAGCTTGAATTGCAGGAAGTGGTTGATTTCTTGAAAAACCCAGACAAGTACACAGCTCTTGGAGCTAAAATCCCAAAAGGGTGCCTCCTTGTTGGGCCGCCCGGTACGGGAAAAACTCTTCTGGCGCGGGCCGTGGCTGGTGAAGCTGGCGTGCCATTCTTCTCGTGTGCTGCCTCAGAATTTGTAGAACTGTTCGTTGGTGTGGGTGCTTCGAGAGTGCGGGACTTGTTCGACAAGGCCAAGTCCAAAGCTCCTTGCATTGTGTTCATTGATGAGATTGACGCTGTGGGGAGACAGAGAGGGGCTGGTCTTGGAGGTGGGAACGATGAGAGAGAGCAAACAATCAATCAGCTATTGACTGAGATGGATGGGTTTTCCGGTAATTCTGGTGTGATTGTATTGGCTGCTACAAACAGACCAGATGTTCTTGATTCTGCTTTGCTCAGGCCCGGAAGGTTTGATAGACAAGTTACCGTCGACCGTCCTGATGTTGCTGGGAGAGTCAGGATTCTTCAGGTCAGTGCATTGGAAACTCTTATTGTCTCAAGATCAATGAAATTGTAATGGATTCTTGGTTAGAGCAAGGCACTTAGGCTTTTGTTACGCTTGATTTTAAGTGGTGTGTCAACCTTAGAAGCCCACCGTTAGCAAATGTTGTCCGCTTTTGCCCGTCACATATCGCCATCAGCTTCATGGTTTTAAAACCTTGAAGGGAATCCCAAAAGGAAACGCACAAAGAGGATAATATTTGCTATCGGTGGGTTTGGGCGGTCAGAAAGGACGGGCCGTTACAAAAGACGCTCATTTTCGTTTTTTTATGTGTTTTTGTAGTGTTGTAGTTTGGAACATCTGTTGCATTTTTTCTTTTTGTTAATGTTCTAAGTGCTCTGTATTCTTTCTTTATCTGATACACTGATGTCTTGTAGGTGCACTCAAGAGGGAAGGCACTTGCTAAAGATGTTGACTTCGAAAAGATAGCAAGGAGAACCCCTGGTTTCACTGGAGCTGATTTGCAGAACTTGATGAATGAAGCAGCCATTCTTGCAGCCCGGCGTGATCTCAAGGAAATTAGCAAAGATGAGATATCAGATGCTCTTGAGAGGATAATTGCAGGGCCGGAAAAGAAGAACGCCGTCGTCTCAGATGAGAAGAAGAAATTAGTTGCATACCATGGTATATGCCAATATGACTGTCATTGTCTGGTTTTGCAATTCTATTAACAGCTCGTTTCTTTTCCAAATGCAGAGGCCGGGCACGCTCTTGTTGGAGCTTTGATGCCAGAATACGATCCCGTGGCGAAGATATCGATCATTCCCCGTGGCCAAGCTGGTGGACTTACCTTTTTTGCTCCAAGCGAAGAGAGGCTCGAATCTGGATTGTACAGCAGAAGCTACCTGGAGAATCAGATGGCTGTTGCCCTTGGAGGAAGGTATACATTATTCAAACTTCATCCTTGCAATGACCCTAATGTTTGATTGTCTGGCCATACTGCTTGACGGTCCTTTACGACAACTTTTACGAGTATCACTGTGGTCATTCTATACGCCAACCTGACCTTTTGAAATAATGAAAAATGTTCTTAGAGTTGAGTTATAGAGCTTATATGGTATTCAATTTGCATTTAATGGCCAATGCAGGGTGGCTGAGGAGGTGATATTTGGAGAAGACAACGTCACAACGGGCGCATCGAACGACTTTATGCAAGTTTCTCGTGTTGCAAGACAAATGGTTGAGAGGTTTGGATTCAGTAAAAAGATCGGACAAATTGCAATTGGTGGATCAGGCGGAAATCCCTTCTTAGGTCAACAGGTATGCACAGATGAACGTAATAATGTGACTGATCTACCTTATAAGGATGGATAGATAAATGTTTGGATTTCCGCGATTATTTTTTCAAGCCGCTAAATATCAAAAACTTATTACACAAAATCCTATTTATTTAGAACGATTTCTAATTATAATTAATGTTTGGGAACTTTGCAGATGTCATCCCAGAAAGATTACTCCATGGCAACTGCAGATGTTGTGGATGCAGAGGTTAGGGAGTTAGTAGAGGTGGCATATTCAAGGGCTAAGCAGATAATCACGACCCACATCGACATTCTGCACAAGCTTGCACAACTCCTTATCGAGAAGGAAACCGTGGACGGGGAAGAGTTCATGAGCCTCTTCATTGATGGAAAAGCTGAGTTATTTGTTGCATAGAGAAGCATATTGACATGGAATTGTATTATATATGTTCAATACACAAAGCCGAATCAACTAATTATTTCACAAAGTGCATACCACTTGAATGATAACTTACAGATCCCATGGTAGGCAAAAAATGCACCAAAGTGTTTGAGAGAACTGAATTCTCAATACCCTCTGCTACCTCTATTATGCCTTTTCTTCTCTAATGTTGATGCCTCATTCAACATGTCAGCTGCATCCTTGTGCATTCCGAGCTTAACAAGGGCAACGGCCTGCAAGTAAAATGCAGTCGGCCACTCAGGGTGAGCCAATTGTGCTTGCATGGCATCTCTAAGTGCTGCATCTGGTTTATCACACAGCAGATAACAAATACTTCTTCGCGCGTAGACTGTTGGAGATACTATATTTCCTACGTCAATGAACTGCACATGATGCCATAAATAATACGTCAATCTTCAGCATAGAGCAACTCAACTTAACGATCCAGAAGTTGTGTATTTTCAGGTTTGGTGGAGGGTGTTAATCTCAAAGTTCATATACATCATCAAGGCATATAGCTTCTTACCGTAGTATAGCCGTCTATTGCCTCTATAAAATTTTTATCTCGAAATGCCATGTCGCCTCGCTTACGCGCCTCCAACATATCTCGAATCTGTTGAGTCCATTCTTGGAAGGACAGCTGCATAAATCCAGTTGGAGATGAAGATTTTAGCATTTAATAAGGATCAACAATCTAACGGGAAAAAACTTCCAAGAAATGAAACTATAGAATTGAGTTTCAGTATCAGAGATGGTTTACTTCGCAGGATCCATCATCATCCTTATAATGTGACACGAGCAAAAGCTGATGAATGGCTGTTAGGTCCACTCGAGAACAAGCATCGCCCATTACAGAGAGAGGCAGTTGTGGCACCAAAGGTATTTCCTCGTGCTTTGGGATACCCAGCATTTCATATGATGGAATCTATAAGCAAGAATTTATCACATTAGAAGTTAAAAGTACTGAATAAATTTGACTGAAGTATCTCTTCGAAAAGAAAAGCACCACAAGAGGTCCACAATATATATATATATATATATATATATATATATATATATATATATGAATAAATAAAAACCGCTCACATCAGAGTTATTTTGGAGAGGGGTGAGTGCTGCTACAAGTTCTCTAATACTTGGTCGATTCCTAGGTTCATATTGCAAGCACTGTGAGGCAAGCTCAAATACTAAAGTCGCCTCTTCAGTTGAAAATTTGCCATCTAAATGTGAATCCATCAAGAGCGTAATGTTCTTACCTCCAATCATATCAAGTGCCTGCATGGAAGTCGAGGAAATAAATGGAAAAGAAAAAAAAGAAGAAACCCATCTTCTTTGATAAAATTAAACATCGGCATTAATATGCTTCTGTTTCATGCCCCTAAATTAGACATTGGTAAAAACTATAAAGTACTTACTTGATTCGGAGGGACATGCTTTCCACTAAGAAGGTCTAAGAGGATAGTCCCAAAGCTATACATAACGCTTTCAGGAATTACAGTTCCTGAAAAAAGCAGCCAATTATGACAGTGATACAATCAACAAGTGGAAGAGAACAATACGGTTAAGTTCTTGCTGTAATATCCAAGAGACATTCATAAGGATCCTAATGCTCATTCTCTTTTCCTTCATAACTAAGATTCGTACGGATCCTACTGGTGATCAAGTGTTCTATAACAAGTCTTTTAACATTTGATCAATCTGGAGTTGGACTTTCCGTTAAGGGAGATTCGATGAATAATCAGATAACTGAAGGCTATAAAATTCTAATATACAATTTCGTATGGATAACCAACAGATCTATGCTCCTTTTGTAAATGGTAGAAGAAAGAAATGACTAATTAAGTTTGATAATAAAAAGCGGATGTTGTTCAAGTACCATCTCTTAAATACTCTGGAGGTGTATAAGCTAAATTGGTGCTGTAACTTTTTCCGTCCATGCTGTTTTTCATCAATCCAAAACATGATAGCCGAGGATCGCCATTCTGCAAAATATCTAGCCACATTAATACAATATGATTCGAAAGATCCTTTTGAGTGGAAATTTTTCTTTTAACGAGAACGCTTCAATGTGGGTGTTTCAAAATAAAAAATCTATCGCCCTCATAAAAATTAGAAAAATGGGCATTTGAAAAGGAAAGCCACAAGTTTTCTCGCAATTCTTATCACAAATATCAAGGAAATTATTATCGTTTTCTTTCTAGCGAAAAAAAGGGGAAGGGGGTTTGTTGATCGTTAAAGCACCTCGTCAAATAGAACCCTGTCTGCATTCAAGTCGTGGTATAATGGACGTTTTTCCTGACAACAATATTGTAATGCTTCAGCGATGTATAGAGAAACTCTTAAACGCATTGCCCACTCAATGGTTTGTTTCTCCCCTGTCAACGAAATTGTATAACCGATTACGTTTTACGTCTAAAAAAAAAAAAAAAATGCACCAGATGTCCAATTTGTATGGATTGATGTGCATGATCTCACTCATTGTTTTACTCATTCAAGTTTTCAAGAAAATAAGAACACAACAAAAGTAAGAATAAGCAAAAATACGGAATCAACAGATTGGAAGTATAATGCATCATCGATAGCTTCGTCTCCAGGGAAGACGCAGATCATAAACTTGTAAAAAGAAAAATTATGGCAGTTCTCTTTTATGGCGATTCTACATCGTCCATAGGCAGATTGAACATCTAAACCATACAATAGAACCATACAACGACGACGAAGAAGAAGAAGACTGGTTTGATATGATAAATTCCAGAATCATCAATCAAGAATGGGTTCAAGAGACTTACAGTGGAACAAATGCTTTGCGAGGGTGCAATTGGGCATATACTCCGCAACAAGCAGCCTTTCGTCGCCCTCGCAGCAGTAGCCGATTAAATTGGCAAGTCTTTCGTTTCTCAATTTCCCCACACCAGAGGCTTCCTCCTGAATAAGAATTCAACACCAACAACATAAGCGAATAACAATTAATAGCAAGGGAAGGAAATGGTGACAATCAGAATCCGAGAAATTGAGAAAAATGAACACGAGTGTGTACGGCGAACTGTTTGCGGTCCGGCCACGCAGCTTTGGTAAATTTTTTAACTGCAATACAGCGTCGATTGTTCTCTTTCTGAAGACATCCCTTGTAAACGACGTTGGGCGATTTATCACTGCTTTCCGATACAATGTATTCGGAGAAGAAGTTGTTCGTCGCCGCCTTGAGGTCGGCGAACGAAAACTCAACGCATTCATCAGCCGGCGGGGCTTCTTCTCCATTCTGATGGTGGGTATTCTTCTGGCCTTGAGGATTGTTTTGTTCATTAACATCGGCTGAAGGTTTTTTCAGTTGAAGTAACGACGATTGGCAGCAGCCCATAACTCAATCGATTCAACTCCTATCCTGGAATTGAAACTGGAATTTGAATCAAAGAAACAAAAACGCAGAAGCGGGAAGAGATATGTATCAGAGAGGTGCCTGAAATGTAAACTCTACGAAATGCGGATCGTTGGATTGTGAGAATAATAGAGAAACGTAGCGAGGTTGCAGCTTCCATTTCTCCTTCTCATTGCCGCCGTTGTCTCGTCGGTGCCCGATTGAGTTTCAGTTTTTCCTCTCCAGCAGATAACAGGGGCTTCGTCTTTCTGGTTTCTTCTGCAAATGAGTTGTCGTAAGAGATAATAATGCAAATATTTGTTATAACTTATAACTTCCCTTTCATTTCTCGCGCCACAACCTGAAATTTATATTCTCTTTTTTTATTTATTAAAATATTTTATTTTAGTTCCTTAATCTTTTAAATTCCTCATTAATAATTTAATACAATTTTTTTTAATACACAATTTTAGTTCTTAACTTTACAATATAAAATATTAGTCATTATTTTCAATTTTCAATTTATTATCATTCAATAATAAAATAAAATAAAATTATAGGTTTCCTCAAAATATAACTTAATTCAATATTTTTTTTATTATTTTTATTGTAAACTATTTTAAACATATAATATTATAATGGCAATTTAATCTTAATCTCCCAAGTGAATTAAAATCATATTCTAGATGGTATTATTGTACTTATAAAAATGAGATTATCTATGGCTGAATTTTGTGATTAATCATATTTTATTAGCATCTTAATTATTAATTGAATTAAAATTTTAGCATATATGTATAAGTTTTATATAGCCTAATTTTCATTTAAATTCAAGTCAATTCTCTTGAAAAAGTCAAAGTTGGAACATTTTAAGTAATAAGAATACAATTTTAAAAAAATGCTCAAATAAAAATTAATGTTTAGCTGCAAAAAGTAATAATAACAATTTATGTGAAACTTAGGAGTATAAACTTTTATAGTTATGAGTTTAATTTATTGAAAATTTGGATGTTTTTGACAATAGCAGTGTCGGCAACGGCAATGTCTGGTTTTCTTTTCTGAAGGGTCCAATTCAAAACATCTCATGTTCTTCCAGAAGGTCACGTCCAACAAAATATATATTTTATATAATCATATCCAAAAATAATCATAAAAATAATCATATTGGAAGATGGGCGCCGTGAATTTTGTAACTTAATTGATGAATTATGCACATAGCTTGACCTATAAGAGTGGAGAAGTCGTGTGAGGCAGCCAAACCGCGTGTGGCCCTTAGCCTAAACCAAAAAAGCCTAAACCAAAAAAGCCTAAAACTAAGGCTTCTAAGGTAATATTTTGAAATAAATTTGGATTTTCAAAATTTCATTTAGTCCCATTTTCATCCTCCACCCTTGAGTTAATATAAATCGTAAGAAGATAAATTTAGATTTTGTGGCACTTGTTTAACCTAGCGAACAAGTTAGCCTTGAGCCACATTTGAGCTAAAAAACAAGTAACAACGACTCTTATAGCATATAACCCTGGTAGTAGAATTGATAACTAGTCACATCCATGAATAATACATTTTGAAGCATTTTAGTTTTAGCGAGTGCGAACATGATTTTGGTGACTAATGATATACTATTATTTTGACACAATAAAAAATACTAAAGGTTTATCTAACCTAAGAGCTATGAAAAGGGGTGTGGAACGAGTATATGAACATAAACAACAAGTCCTAGACCGCCACAAGCAATACATCTTGAAGAAGCATGACCATGACAACTACACCTAAATTTTGTATATTTAGAAACATTATTTTTGAAATTCAACATTAAAGTAGAAAAATCATCATCCCAATCTTCTACGCACATTCCAAAGATCATGTCATCGATTATCGTAAAAACCAGCTCATCTATACATTACACTACACGCACATTATTATAATTAATTGTATTTTTCTCTAAATCATATTTATTTTCAACTCCCCCTTTTTTCTCTTCACAGAAGGGATCAAAATATGTGAATCATGTACATATATTTAGTTAATTAGTATAGTAATTTGGTGAAAATAGTTGCATCTATTTTTGTAATATCTGTTGCTGCGACAGAGCGTTTAGCAACGATACTCTGGCGCTGATCAAACTTCTGAAAACCTTCTGGCTTTGAGTTTCAATGTCTCCAATCCAATCCTCCAAATCTCGCATCTTCTTCATCGTCCTTTTCGTCTCCTCTTTCCCTTTCTTCTTCAATTCTCTCAAATTCTCAGATCCAATTTCTCTGAACTCTCGAATCCCCTTCTCCTCTTCCGCCGATTTTTTCCCCTTCTTCGATACCTGATCAAATCCTGTCCACGCCCATGGCTTCCTTGTCCTGAATGATTCTGCGATTCCGTTGAACAGCGCCAGAGAAACCGCCATCGTCACTCCGATGACTTCTCCGATCGCGGCAGCAAGATCGGTGGTGATGTTGCCTTGCTCGGCCGTTTTGGTTTTCTTCTGTACGGTCGAAACTAGTTTCGCCATTTGCCTAGCTAACCTCTTCCTAGATTTAACATATAACGCGATCTTCTCTTCGTCTTTTCTCCTCATCGCGACCTGCGCGGCGGAGTGCTCTTCTTTGAGCGAGAGAATCAAAGTCTGGAAGATTCCATAAACGTCGACGAAGCGTAAGAAATGTTCGAGAAGCTTATCCATCCAGTGCGGCTGGTGGCGGAGGGATTCTTGAGTCTGAGGGAGATTGAGAATGTCGTCGAGATGGTTGTGTACGGTTTTGAGGCGGTTCAAGCCGTCGCAGATCCAGGCGGCGGTACGGGACTCGGAACTGAGCGACCAGGAACGGAGATTGGCGATCTCGTCCTTGAGGTGGAAAATCAAGGGGTGGGGTCTGGAGGGAAGACTGATGGAACGGACGTGATGAGAGAGGGCGGGCTTGGGGTGAGCCTTGTTCGGAAAAGAGAAGGATCGCCGGAAAACACCGACCATGGCTGTGATTTCAACGATGCGGTGAGAGCGGGAAGAAGATGTGGGGAATTTGGGAGTTAGTGGTGAGGAAATGGGAAGGGAATTTTGTAAGTATTTAAAGGGGAGCGGAGAATAGCGCGGAATTTGAGGGCAGAGAGAAAGTGAGGCGCACGAGGGGAAGCTAGAGTGGGGAAGCAAAAATGAACAATATATGACTGCCTTTTTTGCGCAGGTCTTTCCCTACGTTTAAAATTGCTTTACATATTTATTTTTTTAGATATAAAATTAATTTAACAAATATAAAATTATTTTTTATTGTACATTAACTCTCAATTTTCTCCAATAATTTCTTTTCTAAAAATTAATTAATCTAATAAATATAAATTTAATTTTTATGTAACTTTTTCTCATATTTATAATTTTTATAAAAGATTAAAAATGTCAATAACCTCATATATTTGTTAACATTTTTCAATTCATATTAGATACAAAATTAGAGGTTAAGTTGATTCATCCATTAAGAAAATTAAAAAAAAAAAAAATGAATTTGTTTATAGTGTATAATTTAAAATAAAATATATTTGCCACTAAAAAGGTTTATAGAAAAGTAGTAACCGTAAAAGGCGGTGTATTTATCCTATTGGTGTGGAACAGGAGTACAGGATCCGCGAATAAGTAGAACATGAAAATCAAACCCACGGGGCTGCCAATGATGTGGGTACACGGAGGCGGTTGTGTTCTACACAGTCCTCGTGGGGAGGGGACACCACGTGGCTCGACACGCTGGAGCAGTTATTTTGCGGGGCCCACATACGCGCTGCCTCTTTTTAGTTGTAAGCAATAATAAGATATTAATTAGTTTAATTAGCAAACTTAATGATCAAAATCTCATCACAAATATTTAATAGGATTAAATTCCACTCAATCAGCTCTTATTTATTTTTTTATCCCACTGAAGTTTCACGGTTGTTTCTTTTTTTCTTTTGGATAAATTATTTTAACAAATTAATAATATAACTTTGAGCATGATGACCACAACAACAATATTAGATAGAAAAAAAAGAGCACTTTTTAAGATTAAAAATTCCTACAAAATAATTCTATGCAGATGTTAATGTTAATTTCAATTATAAATACGCCACTTAATTATTTATTTTCAATAAGTAATTTTAAAAAAATAATATATACTAATACGAGAACCCACCTTAATTAGACAGAGAAACGAGACATTTCTTATAAGGATGTAGAAACCTCTCTTTAATAGACACGTATTAAAATCGTAAAGCGATATGCAACAAGCCAACGCAGACAAAATTTGTTAATGGTGGGCTTGAGCTATTACAAACGACATCAATACTGGCTCCAATGAGGATGAGTTGTGAGATCTCACGTCGGTTCCTGATAACGTAAGGGTATATTGTAAAGCACTATTATCATGTGAGCTCGGACTGTTACAACTAATTTGATAGTTGCGACAATCTATACACATACATTAAATGAACCTCTTAAAATTTATGTAAGATGTCTATGATTCGATATTTGACATTAAATTAAGGAACTATTAAAATGAACCCCATGAATTTCAATAATGCAATAATGAAAAAAAAAAAAATTATGCACCTAGAGAATTAAGATGTTTAATATAAACTGTAAAGGTCAAATTGGTAATTTATGTATTTGTTATTTATTCCATATATAGAACTCTATATCTTAGGCAGCTAGAGAATTATAATTGAACCAACCATTCAAAGATTCATTATTATATATAAAAAAAAAAAAAAAAAAATTACATTGAGATGTGATGGGACTTCTCATTCTTCTTTGAGCCTAGAATTTGAACCATTAAATTATAAACATGGAATCTATACACAGTTTAAATTAATTTTTATTAATTATGGAAGCTCTAACTTAATCAGACATAAATCCAGGTGGACGTTCGCAAGATCGAAGAAGATCTCCACCGTTGAATCCCAGTTAGCAAATGGTCAGATATTAAATGTATTAAAGAAAATAATAATAAGAATAATATATGAAATCCCCAAAATTTCGGATCTTCGGAGGCATTTGAAGTTAATTTAATTATGATTTAAGAAGTTGGAAATAGGGTTTAATTAAAGGTGAGGGAGTGATTGGATACAGGGACAAGACAGAGAGGGTTGGAATTAGTTGTCCGTTGTCCCAAACAAAATAACAAAAATGTTCGGATTCCTAAACTCAGATTAATTCGGAATCAATATTGGGGACTCAATTGGACTCATAGCCCATCATCGCTTCGCTTTTTCCAGTCAAAATTAATTATGCTATTTATTTCACTTTATTCCTTCTTATTCCTTCCTTGTGTCTACTTTTCTTATAATCCAGCTTCAATTCTAAGTTTGATTTATGTAATTTTCAGAATGTTCTTTCACAAGTTGCTAATCAATTTCTGTTTTTTTTAATATCATTTTAATAAGTGTATCTAGTATGTCCAAATCTACCGTTAGCCGGTACTATTTTATTTAGCTTCCCTTTAAGAGCTTCCTGAGATTTCGCTTTAATGGGTTCTTTCTTAAGCATTTTTTTGAGGTTTTCTTTTAAGGGTTTTTCCTCGGAGTCTTAAAACGTGTTCACTGTAGAAATTTTTTTAATACTTTAGAAAATTGGTATTATCTAAGAGGCCAAATATTAAAAAAAAAAAGAAGAAAAAAAAAGAAAATAGAACTTTTACAGATGTTTATAGGTCGGGTCAAGTGGAGTTGAGGTAGTCAAATGTAGAATGGAGTTTGGACGAACATTAATGAAAAGTTGAGTCAATAATGAGGCGCCACAAAACAAAGGAATCTAATAACTAGACGTGGCCAGCAAAACGTGCCTATAATGAAACTTTAAAAAATTATTTTTGAAAAAAAAAACATAAAAAAACACAACAACTTGTTAATGAAATGCATCACTAACGACTGGTTGAGTGCATTGAAAGGGGCGGCTTAGATCCATTCCCCCTTTTCAGTGTCCTTTCCCTTTCCTAAAACACCTTTAAAAATAAAAAATAAAAAAACAAAATAAACGTTTCGTCTTCGGCCTCGGCCCAATGTAGTTATCTAATGGGCCTTAAAGATCAATCCGATACTCAAAAGTTTAGGCCCATGAAATTATAGCCCAGCCCAAAGAAAGAATTAGACAGACACACGTGGCAGGCGAGTGGAATGCAATGCGGTGGCGATTCATAAAACCGCCATGAAAATCATGTGGACACGTGGTTTCATATTAAACCCCGATTTCTAAAAAAAGGAAAAGGGGGAAACGATTTAGGGCAATAGGAATTTGGATCAGAGCACAAAAATGGAGACTAACCAGAAGGTGGAGATGGAGAGGGAGCAGCAGAGGCGAGAAGAAACGAAGAAGCTAGAGCAAGAACCACCGCACTATATATCCCCGATGCAGCCATTGACGGAAAGTGCTTACGGCGGAGGAATGTACGGCGCCGAGGAAGGCCAACAGCAAAGCCTACAGAAGAAGCCCGCGAGCGACACACAGAGTGCCGACGGGCCTGTAGAATCGGGAATGAAGCCGAAGCACGCGCCCCCGCCATCCTCTGGCGATAGAGACATCGACATCACTGGGCAATCGTATTTCCAGTAGCCTGCAAGGTTCGTGGCTACCGATTGCCTTTCGTATGTGTGTAATAATGGCGAAAGGTAGTTCGAATGTTGTAATCTGTTTTCTTTTTTCCTCTCAATAATGCGTTTCCGAGTACTTTGAAGGGCAAATATGGTATTTTACCAACCGGTGATAGTTAGATTTTAATTTAGTGAACATCCTTAATAACGGTACTACTATAATTGGATTCTCCACTCCGCAATAATTTTACTTTAAAAGAAGGAAAGAAAAAAAAAGGGGGCTTACAACAGTCTTCCGTTGTGCTTGAAATTGACATAATAATAATAATACTAAAAGAGGAAATTCATGTACGAAATGTAACCTTTTATTTGGTGTAGAAAATTCATATAGAACAAGTATAATTCAGTCGATCAAAAAAGAAAAATCAATCAGACATTCATCAACCAATTTTGAGAGTAAAACAAGTATAATTCAGAACTCCGTCGCATAAGTAGAACGCATAAAAAGTTAAAATTATAGTGAAAAAAGGTGCAAAATGTCGTGAGCAACTAAGATAAAGGCCAACACAGAGCCCCCAAATGGAGTTAGTTATCTATCATTATTTAATGGTAGAAAAATAAATAGAAAATGTGCATGAGCACCAACTATTTGCTGGAAGGGCTAATGAATCTACGAGAGACTAGAAGGTAGCGCAAAATTTGAAGGGGTAATAATTGTGTATTCAAGCTAGAAACCCATCCCTACAAAATGAAGAGAACGCACACAAAGACTAATTTCCAAATTCACAAAGCCTAATGTACAGGCAAGGTTTCAAAGCCCTACCTCAGAAGAACCTGACAACGGCAACGAATTTCTCTGCTTCCTGCAAGCTCCTCCTCTTAGCCTCCTCCTACCTACCTACTACCCACCAACCAACCTTGATTGCAAAAGCCCTCCATAACACTTTGCTGAGATACTCAAATTCATGAGGCGAGATCTGACTGTTCAAAAAACGCGGCCGAAAAGAACGTGTAATGATTTTTCAAAACATGGGACACTGTTTTCTTGGCTCTGGATGGGGATGGGGATGGGGTGTTATATACAGGATGACACACGTACCAAAATCAACAGGTTTTGTTGAATCAAAAATGTTCTATGGGTATCTCACTCTCGATTCGTTTCAAGGTTGGGGGTGCAAAGTTTGTTTGTGAGTGAAGGGTTTAGTAAAGTACTAACATGAGTAAGGATCAGCAAACAGCTTTGTCTAGTCCGAGAGCATCTCTTCCAATTCAGGCTCCTCAGAGTTATTTGCATCATAATCCAAACTTGTTGCGTTGAACGGACCTTTATCTTGAAAGTCAGCTGGTTCTTCCTCTTCATCTGAGTCGCCCCGTTCTGGCTCATAATCATTATTTTGGTCGTCTACCGTCGCAGGCTCATCTCTCCTTGGTGTAATAATATCACCCTTACCATATGTTCTGGTTCCCGAGTCAGAATTCGGACGAGGCTTCGTATCTGCACAAATACAAGGCGATGGGTTTTCATGAAATTCACCCCTTCCTGGCCTCACCTCATTTGGCTCCCCCATGAAGCCTCTCTGATAAGTTCTAACCCTGGAGGAAAATGCTCTCCATGTCATGTTGGCTCTGTTCAAGAACAACCTATACAGCTTTTTGGCATTTGGACGAATGGTAGGCTTGTGTCCGAAGTATCTTCTGAAATAGAATTGAAATTTTAAAAAATTATTCATCAGCCAATATCCTTGCCATATTACCATTATTGTTTGTAAGAGAGAGAGATTCTGCACCTTCTTCCAGCCAATATCCTTGCCATATTACCATTATTGTTTGTGACAAATACATCGCTCTCATCGCAGACAATGAAATCAAGTGCAGCCATGCGAGAAGAATATGAAGAAAATTTCTCCAATTCCTCCTTGGAAGCTATGGTCTCTTTCGAATGGAAATTAGGAAAAAGGGCTTTCAAAGGGGCTAGCGTCTCTTCCCCTCCATAAACTTCTCCAGATGCCACATAGATATGAACATCCTGCCCATATCCTAGTGCTCTCAACATCAAACCAACCTCTTCTGGAGTCAGTGGACATTTTCCATGCCTCCTTTCTTTATCAGGATTGCTTGCTTGCTGAAATAAATTCAAAGTAGTTTTATACAACAGATCATAGACACATGTCACTGGTTGTCATATTATGTTTGAAATAGCACTAAGAAAATAAACTCATCTGGTGTTTGAAACAAATCTTTGCTTACACATGAACTATAGAGGACCCGGCTCATAATTGTTATGCTATTTACCATATTCCCCAATCAAGGAATAATTATTCCCCCATAATTATTCAAACACAAAAGTCATTTGGCCAGTCGATTTTGTTTCACGGACTTGCAAATAGTATTGAGAAGCATTGCAATTTCTGTGCATAATTCAAACGAATGGATTCACATAATTAAAAATAAAGTCTTACATGTAATGTTTTCCATCGCCTTCGAATCGCTCCAAGTTCTCCCCTTTCCTTTTCACCTCCACCATAATAGCAACCTGAGAATGCTAGCATATCTGGTTCAAACCTATGGTAATACGCAAATGTTTGGATCAAAATCACAACTGATGTCCAATTCTGCAATAAACTTCGGTATGCATTACATGACATGGAATCAAGAGTAAACAAACTATTATTCTATGACACCATATGCATATTAGAATTTAGAAGCTTCAATCAGACAATGAAATTTATTTGTTCGCAGATTCTATACTGTGAGCTACAAGAGACAGTACAAAACACCTACAGAACATGTGAAAATCTTAGTAAAATTAAATGTGTTTCCAAGAGAGATGAAAACTGGCACAAAAGCATTTTGTATTTCATCTCATCAAAGCAATTTCTGATGAATTATTAAAATCTGCGTGCATTTACTAAATGAATCATTTGAGAACAATACACCTGTGGAACTGTATGCTATAAAAACTAACCAATAAATAGAAAAGATGAGCAATTAATCAATAATAGTTCCATAACGACAACTACAATAATTTAGGACCAAAGGCTTATCATCACATGCCTGAGATGCAAAGCAATGTAATGCTTGCTTCTTGCTCGCATTCGTTGGACCAAGTTTTCACCCATTTTCTGTATTGGGTCTGTGAATTTCAAGGCATGGTAGTTAACTCTACATCTCAGTTTCTGTAAATCTGTCTCCAACCTGTTTGCTAGTCTATAATCGAACTTGGAGAGCTGAATAGCCTGACACATTAAGAATACATTTAAAAGAGCACATAGACCACTGTACAAAGTTTCCAACAAATGCATGCAATTGAAACAAGTATAAGAACTCTATGCTTGTGCTGGTAATTGGAAGCTGAACAATAAGAAAGGTTGCATGTTTACGTAAGCAAATGGGTTGTAGAGAACGGACAACTTACATGCCTTTTCAAAAGAACAGGTAATACACGGGTCTGATAACATCTTTCACTACACTTCCTAGGGACACGCATTGAGTGCGTATTCCATGTTTTCCCACCCCTCTTTGGTAGCTGATGAATGATTTTCACATCTCTTGAAAGGAATGATACAAACCAATCAACATCGAAGATCTCTGAAAAGTTGCTGTGGAGAAATAACAAACACATTTTTATAATATAACGAGGATAACTAAAAGCAGAAGTCGACTTTATTTCATATAACGTAACCAACCTGGAGTCCCTCCAAAAGGACTTCTGATCAAGCTTAGGCACAACAAGGGTAGCATTTAATATTCGTGCAGCAACAACTGCATCTGTTATCTGCCATTAGGAGCTTTAGTCAGTTTGAAAATAGCTATAGAAGTAAAGAAATCAATTAAATTTTAGCACCAAAAGGACAGGCAATAACACAATTATCTGAGAGCATTTGAGAGGAGGGCGTTAAAGTTATGGAAGGCATACAAACTAATAATCCAATAATCAACAGCTGCAAAGCCTGCGCATGCTCTATTCAACATAAATTATGACCACTCACGACACATCAAATTCAAACGCATTTTTTCTGTTATCATTTACATAACATTCGGTTTCATTGGGGTCCTCTTGATCAATCTTTATGGCTAATGAATAGCAACGCAATACAAAATCGTCAACAAGAAAAATGCAAGCCCGTAGCATTACCCCAGTTCTTTGTTGATTTAAACCTCCACTAGTTGCGATCAGCAGATAACGATTCGGGTGTGTAATAGCACTAGCCTCTGCAGCAATGTGGGAAAACATTAGTTCTGCTTCTCAGACAAAAAAGAACATCATATACGATGCGAGCTCAGTACAACGAAGGTTAACATGAACTCTACTTCTTTCTTTTTTATTTTCAGGATTAATCAAATTATGAAAGGAAGAAAAAACTAAAGAAATTTTTTTTTGACAAGATTAATGTAGGGATCTAATTATCTCTAAATCTTCAGGAGAAAATACGGTAACTTCGTTCCTTCCAATTGCATAACAGATAAGAAACTTAACGTCTGAATGCACCATAAACTTGTATTAATTAGCAGTGTAGAGGGCAGGGAGGAGCTTGGAATTCCACAGAAACATACTCTGAAACTTATTGCTAGCATTAGTACATCCAGAGTAGAACTTCGCATTTCTGGAAGTCCAAAGATCACGGGCGGATCTCGCTCCATTGCGCTGGTTACAAAAACAAGAAAATCACGTCAATAAACAAAGATCGGTCAGCTTCAGCATCAACTAGGATAAACAGTAAAAGACACTGAAGTGGAAAATTCCGGAAAACCCTAACCGGAACGCGAAAATGCGAAACTCCAATCTCCTCGACGGAAGCAGCATCGAACTGAACCTATTCCATGGGGGCGGGGGGGAATCAGCAATTAGAATCGGAAAAAAAAAATAATCAATCAAAACACGAGAAATACAAAGTGGAAGGTGACATATACCGGAGGAATGCGGCGGGAATGATCGGAATCATTGGGAGAAGGAGCGAGAAAAGAGAGGACTGCAAAGAAGAGAAGCAGACTACCGCTAATGGCCAAAATGAATGGGATTAAGAATCTAAACCGATGATAATAGTGGTTGCGCCGCCGCTGAAAAGCCATAGCTCCTGGTGACAGTGACCACCGAAGCTCCTGTCTCTCTCTGAATCACTCCTCCACTCTGGTTGGGGAGGAGGAAAATGGGAAGAAGAAGAAACAGGGAAAAATGGAAAGAAAAAAATGAAACGAAAATGGATCTGTGTGTGCTACGGCTCCAGCATAGGCTGAAGAATCCTCATCTTTTTTCCTTTTTCTTTTTTCTTTTCCTGAAAAAGGACACTCTGTCTCCAATAACGACAACGGAATCGGAGAAATAAAATATATAGCCTACTGTCTATCTAACGCAAACGATTCGTCGGGGAGTTGTGGGCCGCCCGGCCCATCTTGGTCCCTTTGCTGACACTACCTTTTTATTTATTTATTTATTTATTTAATGCGTATTTCCAATTCTACCCTTCCTTTCCATTTGCATGTGACTCCTTTTTTCTGCTCTCCGTACTCTGCAGATTCAACTATTTTCGACTTTTAAATTCTTTTCTGTTTTTTTTTTTTTTTTTTAATTTTAATTTTACGATAACAACTTGTTTGAAGCTTCAACCAAAATGTGGCCAGTTTCTGTACGACGGCGTTTTGGATTACTTGTATTGGCCAAAATTAGGATTAAACTAGTTTCTTTCTAATTACTTCTATGGCCAACTTAATCTTCTAATTGATGTTAATTGATGTTAATCTTCTCGTCTTAATATCAGTAAGAAATTGCTAGACAAGTAGATAACGTACCCATTGGATAAACTTTAATCGTTTCAATTCGGCTACTAATTAACTGTTAATAAGTGCTTTATTTGCATTTGGACGCTCTCCAAGTAAAAATGCAACAATTGTTTTGATCTCTTGTTCTAATTCCATGTTGAAAAAACGAAATATTCAACTTAATTAGCGTAGAACAAAGAGACTCTTAATGATTTCATTTTCATCTATTAGGCTGTGTAGCCATCATCATAGGAACTTGCAAGTCTCATTGCCCATGGACTCTGATTAGGGGAGGAACAAAGGGAATATCCCAGCATGGCAGACCATCTCAAGTTGAGAAGGGCAAAACTTAGGCTCTCTTCAGAGCATTTGAAGAATTCCAAAATCCGTGATTCCGCTTCGGAGTCTTCTGCAAGCACAAAGTCTTCGACATATTCTGTAACGACTGGAGAAGTGTCCTGTTCTTTGCATAGCATACGCATGCTCAGTACTTGCAGCGCTTCCATGGCGGTGCTGTGATAGCCAAGGCTCACATATGCCGAGAAGACACTATGGCACGTTGAAGGGTCGGGTTGGATCTTTTTGCGCTTCATCTTCTCAACGACAAACTCAATCACATCAATCCTTCCCTAACATCCATTTCAAAAAAAAAAAAAAAAAAAAAGTACCCAGAATGAGAGATGAGCTTAAGCAGTTGTTGGGGCCCTGGAATTATGCATGGGTGCATTGAGAGTGTTGTTCTTATCAAGTTACTGACATGAAGCCATGGGGGTTACCTTTTCACAAGCTTTCTGCACGATTGTATTCATTATAACTACATCAAGTTCAATCCCTTCTGAACTGGCTTGATCTAAGAGATTCAAGGCATCATCAAATCTCTCAAATCCCAGCACAATCTGCATCAGGATAATCCAAACGTTAAATTTGAATGATTGAATAACACGATAAAGGAAAAAATTAATGGTAAGAAGAAAGAGTATCAATTGGCGATGATTGACATGGAAACTTATGGAAAGTTTTAATAGTGCATCCTCCAGAGAGTTCAATCACCAAGCTATTAGGATTGTTCACTAGTGTTGGCAATATACATGAACCATGGGTGTCGGGTGTCGGGGTTCAAGAATAAGTTCGTGGACAGCTTTCGAACTGTACAATGGCATGTAAATCGGCCAAACTCAAGGACGGTTAAAAGAAAATATGATGAGATGGAATCAGCAACTTTAAAGTTAACAAACTCTAAATCTGAAAACAAAAATATATAGTTGATAGTCCACAATGTTCAGAAGTATACTTGCAGTGAGTAATGTACATGAATACCTTTACTAGACTGGTATAAGTTAATATCTGAGGACAAAACCCGGAGCGAATCATCAGGGAGAGAAGAGCAAACGCAGATTTCAAGCATCCGATAACACTACAACAGTCGATCATCATCTCAAATGTCGCAGCATCTGGAAAGAGACCAGAATGCTTCATATTATTGAATAATTCTATTGCCATATGGATCTGCAAAAGTATAGAACGGTGTTTAACACAAACGAGGAAGTCCTCTATAGCTTAACAGAAGAGAGAGTGCATGACAACAAGCGCTTACCTCTTTGGATTCAACTAAAAAATGCAACGCTGTGTTGTAAATAGGCGTCCCCAGCCAAGTGTTATTGTAATAGAAGAGGTTCTCTGCCACATTTAAATACTGAAGAAGCTCCTTCGTCATCCCCTCCGCACCAAGAGCTTTCAACTAAAGGGAACAAATGAATCAAAGGAAAAAGAGAAACAATAATAATGCCATAAGCAGTGAGGGAACTTGATTCTTCCACTTGCTAATATGGTTCAAGTAGAAAGATTTTATAAGTATAGTAACAAATAAAAATAATTTAATTGTGCGCCCAATGCTCTTCCTGCTATGTTCTAGTGCTAAATAAGATTGTTCCAACTTAATTTATCAAAACCTTTTACCTACATGTAAAACAATTCTCGAAGTGAAACTTGAGCATATATACACATATCAAAGAACATCTGCATGGATCCCGAGAAGATGTTCTTCCAACAATATCGACGGTGTAGTGTACATATAAAATGAAAGAGACTTTGAAACGAGAATCAAATAGAGCTTGAAATTTTGGGAGGAAAGTAGATGGGGTCCTGCAATGTGCTCTAGTCAGATGTGGGTCATTAGCAGACAAGAGCATATACAACTGCAAGTTTTTTTTTTTTTTTTTTTTCCT
>NW_019268521.1:6730660-6739587 GCF_002738365.1 Cucurbita moschata
TTTTTTTTTTTTTTTTTCCTGGTAGGAAGGAAGAGAGAGAGAGAGAGAGAGAGAGAGTCTTACCAAGTTCATCATAGAGAAATGACTGTGTTGGATCCCATGTTTCTCCATATCCATCTCTATCATGCGTATCCTTTTTGCAGCATCCACCTGTGACAATCTGTTGCCCTCCTCGTATGGAGCATTCACGTTACCAAATAATGAATATAAAAGCTCATAGGTCTTCACATCTGGAAGCACCTCCATTTGTTTCATTTTAGCCAACATACGCATGGCACGTTCTGGCTGATCCTGCAATAAGGATCACACAATCTGAGCTGGGCTCAACTAATGCAACCAAGTGCTACAGAACTATCTTATGGGGAGTGTGGCTCGAGAGTTGTGGTAAAACTTTTAGAGGGCTGAGAGGACTTTGGAGGGGGAGTGGGAGGGTGTGATTTAATGCGCGCTTATGAACTTTCGTTTTTTTTTTTTTCTTTTTTGTAATTATCAGCTTGGCATCATTCCAATCCATCTTCTGGATTGGAGTCCTTTCTTGTAGTTGAGGCTTCCATTTGTGGGCTTGTTTTTTGTATGCACTTATAAATTCCTTCCTTTTTCTCAATAAAAACTCAGTTTCTTATCAAGAGAAAGAAATTAACTTACCATCATGTCACATGCTGAAAGAAATGCATTGAAGGGGTGTGGGTACACACAAGCTGAAATTTGTTCGAGTAGAGCCTCAGCCAAATCAAGTTCTAGCGCCTTGCTACAGCTTATCGAAACAGCAGCAAGAGTTGAATCATATGGCTTCAATTTCCTCTGTTGCATTATTTTTAACTGAAAAGGAGGGTTTTTTTTGGGTCGAGGGAAACGATACATCATTGGCCGCATAATTAAAATAAAGACAATACATTTTCCATTTAAAAGTAGAAGACATCTTGTAATGATAATCAAGATCTAACCAAAGCTTAAGTAACTTACTATTTTAATGCCATCACTGAAACCTCTCTCTGAAACAACTGATCTAACAAAACCATCAAATGTGTGGGACGAAGGTTGCAATCCCAGTTCATGCATCTTCAAAGAAACGAACCCTAGTGTCGTCAGTACACATGAAATGCTGAACTAAATAAAGTGCAAAAATATGAACATGAGGTACAAGTAACCAAATACAAAATATCATTTCACTAACAATGCAGTAATGAGCAAGACCAAGAAAGTATGAACAATTTAAGATTGCAACTACTATGGCAGTAACAAGAGATAAAATTATGAAAATTTATCTTTAATAAAGATCTATTGTACCCATTGGCTATATACTTAAACAAAAATGATCTCGAAGAAAGAAATAAGACCTGTTGCATTAACTGCTCTGCAAGACCACAGTTCCTAGTAAGCGCACATGCACATATCACATCATTGAAAGACCACCTCAAAACCTTCATAACAAAATTGCTTCTGTAATTGCTTGGCAAAGTTCGACCACTTTCAACTTCTCCACACTTCATACCATTAACAGAAAATTGCTCTATGTCACCTTCGCAGGGGACCATTTTCTTACAGTATACCTCGTCGGTAGAAGGTCCATTTTCCTCGAAATTAAAATTGTCATGATAGAATTCAGTTCTTAAGGGTACAGGAATGTCCAATTCTAAAGAGGGTAACTTTTGTCCTGCGGCTCCAATAACCAAAGCCACCATCTTTTGCAGTGCAGTATGTGCAGATTTTAGGTCTCCCAGCCTTGTATAACACCATATAAACTTTCTTAGAGATAAGACACTTGGACTGTAATTTTTTACAAAGTCTGTCCAAATTTCATGCACAGAAGACAAATTTTTCTGACAAACTGCAACCTGATTGAGAAAAGAAAGCTTAGTATTCATTCACTATAAATAAATTAGAGAATTCAGATTCACTACATCAAAAATACATTCTCAAAACAGCAATACAAGGATTACAGGTACATATATGATGTAACAATACCCTTATAGCAGAAACTTTCCTGCCAAAAGGCATAATGCGATTGAAACAGGAGACAATGTTTAGAGGAGGTCAATGACCCGAGAATCAATCCCATGATCCTTTTATTCTGCAGAGATACTTTTTTATGAATCAATATGTTCTTATCACACTAAACAAGAGTGTGTGGACAGTTGAGTATACATTTAGAAATTTAGAATCGAATCCACATCAAATTTTAATTTATTTTTACTGAAAAGATTGATACTAAGATGCCTATGATCGATCCAATTTTGGTGTAGAAGTAAAATGCATAAGAGAAATTGTAAGTATCTTGATGATGATCACCAGTTCATAAGAAATCTAAGAAATAAACTATCTTGACATATAGCTTATACAAATGAAAAGGAATCGGGTTCCTTGCAAACCTTGAGTAGCTCAGAATATGTAGCTTCATTCTTCCCGACCATTCTACGATCCATTATATCCAAACATTGACTAACATGAACCGTACTTTGCCTTTTGCCACAGGCTCTCAAGAAAAGATTGTACACAGGCAGAACAGGAAACATGACACGACTTTCTGCCAGGAAACTTATTAGACCAAATGCCTATGTTATTACAAGAGGAGAAAACTGTTGTTAATAGTGCAACTCGATGTGAGGGCAAAATATTGCATACAATCTCAGTTTATGTATAACATGTTTATACCTCATCCAAGTAACCGCCCTTACAGAGTGCTTTTATCATAAGTAAAGTGCATGTGTTATCCAGGAAAACTCCTCTTTCTTCCATTATTTTCCAAGTTTCCATGACAAACTGCAAGAAAAATAAATATGTATGTAGCCTTATGCTTCAGCACACTCATCAGTCGCTAGAAAATAATAAGGTCATCATCATTCTTTTTTCCCATACTAGCATAAGATATGCAAGTGAAATATAGGCATGCCAGAAGCACATTACATTCTTAGATAGATGCACCAAACAACATTATTATTTTAAACTTCAACCCTGATCCATTTTACTTACTCGAGGAGAGTGAAAATTGTAGCCATAAAAGGTGACGACTAAATCAAAACTGATCAAAGTTACAAACATATAATATTAGTTCGAAGAAAGGTTGTTTCCTAGTTCAACATTATTATTTTAAACTTCAAGAGGATAACAAAGAACGCAAGAACTACCAGTGGATCAGGTGATCTTGCACAGTAGCTCAAAATGCCAACAAAATTATCTGCAGTTAAGGAGTGTTTTTCCTGGCCAAGTTCCATGAGCAGATTGGAAGCACTACTTCTATCACCCACTCGAAGTGCATCGACAATCTGTCTCTGCATGAACTTAGTTGACTCGGCTTCATTTCCCAAATATTCAATACCTACACTGAAACATTAATATGTCAACATTTTCCACATGAGATGGTGATTTTTAAAAGGTTTTGCCACTTTGATCTGTCCCACCTGAAAAGATAGCATATAACAAAGTATTTTCAAAGTTTTGAGTCGCAGACAAACGTAAGAAGACCAATATAACATACCACGCTAAAGAAACGAAATTGATGCACTCATTTAGCAAAGCAGGACGTATTCAAAGTTCAAACAACTTATTTGCCATAAATTACCTTGGGAGATGAGAAGAGCTCGACGGAATACCATCTTATTCGCATCCTGTTTTCGCCCCTGTCGATCGCAGTAAGGAGAATAAATGAAAACTCACAAGATTCACTGGGAATTCCTAAATGGCTAGTTTTCAGGCGAGTGCATCTTGACTAATCTTAGGAGACAACTAATTTGCCCTACTACATTAGGGCGGCCACAGGCATACAAGAATGACTAATTTGCACAAATGCTAAACCAATTACCAGTTCATTGTTCGCAATGGCCGTGTTTAGAAATTCTAACAATCAAAATTATGCACTAGATGAACCAGCTGGCCCCTTAAGTCAGATTCCTACTCCTTTTCTTCCTTCTTTCAAGATAACAAATTCAAATTTATAAAATCCAGCCACACTTCCGAACTGAAGATACTCACATGTTCGTGTGGCCTGAATCTGTATAGCGAGTCAGCTATGGATCCCAAACGAAGCCTTGCCCTGAGAAAAATGCAGAGGAGAAACGAGGTTAAGGCATCTGTAACTGCTATCGTTAACCGGGAAGAATTTTACTTGCCTGTGCATTGTCTTCCCCGCAAAGACGGCGACAAAGGCTTAGTAAACACCAGATTTCGAGTGCCGGGGCAATACGGACAGGGCCATGAGTTCGTGCAAAAATCAAGTCTTGAAAGAAATGTAAATCAAGTCTTGGACTGCAGCCGAATACTGTTCGTGCAAAAATAGGGTTTTTTTCTTTTTTCTATCGAAAGAAATGATAGTTCCCACAAATTGTTTGAAAAAAATAATCACGATTAAATATTCTGTCCAATTGATTACTTGTTTTGGTAATTTGAATTTTTAAAAAAATGCAAATTAGGCCATCAGTTTATTATCCATCCACCCATTTATGTGTTAAATTGCACACTTAGTCTATAAACTCTAAATTTATTTAATTTTTAAGCTATTAAAAATATCTTTCAATGTTAAAATTTTCAGTAGATCATAAGTATAAAATATGAAATTCAATTATTAATTTTGTGTTAATATATCCATGAATAAAAAATGAAAATCTATAAACTAATCTATTAGATGGCAAGAAACTTGTAAATTTAAATTTCTTTTTTTTTTTTTTAACCAAAGATATCCCAAGTAAAAGTGAGAATGGGAATCTCTTGTCTACAAAGTATTTTTAACTGAATTTTGAACGTGTTAAAACATGAGATTAAAATAGATTTAAACATTTTGTAAGAAAAATGTAAACAGAAGTTACATAGGAAATAATAAATATGTACCATACAATTCACACCACTACAACGACTTGGATCCATAAATAGAACCAAGGGAGACTGTTTGAAGCTGTAAAAGCCGAAAGTACAACAACGTTAAATGCCACTTAATGAGTGAAGATGCCAACTGATACCAACCGAGGCTCGATTATTACAGTTTGCTGGTCTGTTTTGGAAGGCTACCCATGGCCTTGGCCTCCTCCTTGAGAATAAACTTCTGAGTTTTCCCTGTCGAAGTTTTTGGCAAATCTTTAAACACCACACTTCGCGGAGCCATGTAGTGAGGCAGGTGTTCTCTGCAGAATTTTATAATATCTTCTTCACTCGCACTGCACCCATCTTTGAGCTTCACAAATGCACATGGTGTTTCACCCCAGTGGTCATCAGGTCTTCCCACAACAGCAGCTTCAAGAACTGATGGATGGCTGAAAAGAACAGACTCCACCTCAATCGAGCTAATATTCTCTCCCCCAGAAATGATTATGTCCTTAGAACGGTCCTTCAGTTCTATGTAACCATCAGGGTGCCTCACCCCCAAGTCCCCACTTCGAAACCATCCGCCATTGAAGGCTTCCCGTGTGGCTTTGAGATCTTTTAAGTATCCACTCATCACAGTGTTGCCTCTGACCATAACTTCACCAATGGTTTTTCCATCGGCTGGAGCACTCTCCATGGTGACAGGATCCTTTATGTCCACTTCCTCTAGCCCAACATGCTGCAATCCTTGGCGAGAACTTAGCTTTGCCTGTTTATCTTGAGGGAGTGAATCCCATTCTGGTTTCCAAGAGCAAACTGTTGCTGGCCCATAAGTTTCGGTCAAACCATATGCATGGACAATCAGGAATCCCATTGCTCTCATCTTAAAAAGAACATGGGAAGGCGGCGGAGCGCCACCAGTCATCATGGTTACCTTCCCTGGAAGGGGCTTCTGTTCGCTTGTTGGTGCATTGATAATCATGTTTAAGACAGTAGGTGCGCCGCCCATATGAGTAACCTTATGCAGAGATATATTGTCAAAAATTTCTTTAGCACTCGCGTTTCTCTGGCAGATGTTTGTGCCGCTCTGTGCAGCCACGCCCCAAGTTAAGCTCCATCCATTGCAGTGGAACATTGGAACAACCCACAGATACACAGGGAGTGAGCACATATCATTCAGAAGAACTGCAGAAAGAGCATTGAGATATGCACCTCTATGGGAGTAAATAACACCTTTTGGCCTTGATGTTGTGCCAGAAGTATAATTAAGAGCAATTGGATCCAATTCATCTTTAGGCCGCCTGATCTTGAAATCGAGTTTTCCAGACTCTAAAAGGCTCTCAAACTCTAGATATCCTGAAGCAGAGCCCTCTCTGTCGATGTGGGAAGGTGGCTGATCATATTCATTAATAATGACAACAAGAGGTATCTTTTCTCTCCTTTCGGACATAGCTTTAATTGCTCCCATTACAATATGTTCAAACTGGTAATCTACAACAATGATTTTAGCTTCCGAATGGCTCAACAGTGTAGAAACCATTGCCGCATCATGGCGTACGTTGAGGGAGCAAAGAACTGCACCAGCCATCGGTACAGCAAAATGAAGCTCGTACATAGCTGGAATATTCGGTGCCAAGGCAGCAACCTGCTCGAGAGAATCGTAATTCGCCGCAAAATTAGCCGAGAAATGTGCAGAAAAAGATTAGTCTAACCAAATACCTCAAAGACCTCAAAACTATAGATTCACTATTGATCATAATAAGAAAGGAACCGGAGTTCAACCATCAGAAGAACTACTATCGTCGACACAAAATAAGATCCGTAAGCTTCAAATCATCGCCAAGTAAAGAACAACATCATAAACAATTGCATCGATATAACTCGCAGATCAAATAATTTGTAGTTCTGCATAAAAAGCCATATTCAGATACTAAGGATGAAAAAAGGAGCGTTGAAAATACAGACCACATCTCCACGAGCGATTCCCATTCGAACAAGAGCAGAAGCGAGCCTGGTACATCGCAAAAGCGTCTCTCTCCAAGTGTATTGAACACGTCCATAGACGAGAGAAATCCGGTCGCCGTAAACCGCGGCGGAGCGCTCCAAGAAGGTGATTGGAGTGAGAGGAAGGTAATTGGCAGAGCAGCGGTCCATTCCGTCCATGGATTATGCAGAGAAGAATCAATGAGCATGCGATTCTGCTGCTGTGCAACTGCAAGACAAATGCAGTGTATTAGCCACGTGAAGATAATGAGATTAAAGAGAGAAAGAGAGAGGTGGAAGATGACTCAAGGAATGGCGAGAATGGGTCTAGCGTCTAGATTTGTCCATTCCGAGTCGTCGTTTTCGCCTTGCTCTGGATTGATGTCAATCATTTGGATTTTTTTTTGGGAAATATATAACTCCAAATTTAGCTCACTGAAGATCAAGTACAATTACTTCAACAAAAAAATTAAATTACTCTCAATCTCAATTTTGTGTGGAATAAATATATTCCAACCAATCAATTTTGTAATTTTGTAAGTGTAATTTTATAAACTCTACCTTTTGTTTTTAAAACATCATTTTTATTTTTCAAAAGGTAAAATACTAAATTTTTTGGAGCAGAAATCAGCTTGAGACCTATAGTACTGTAGTTGTAAAGAAGTGACAATATAAATTCCATTTAGGTCACCACCAAACCATTCTATATCTCAATTTCTAAGTTTGACCAAACCATTCTATAGGTCACCGCCAACTCATTTTGAAATATTGATTAATTAAATACTAAAATATCGTACGTCCTTTCTAATGTGTTAGGTCAATCGAACTGCGATTTACTTGGCGACATCTTAGTTTTTGATTCAAAAGGCGTTTTAATATTAGGCAATTTCAGAGTTCGATTGCTACCCGATCAACGCATCATATGTACGAACTGAACTCCATTGCACAAGAATTTTCAATGAGATACACAGCACCTTATTTTTCTGATTGTTAGCATACAAGGGTTGGGAGATCATCAAAACATGGGAAAAAAATAAATCTTAACCCCACCATCCCGATTGTAGTTCTTTTAATTCCATAATTATAGAGTGATTAATAGAATCGTCGTCATTATTCGAATACAATGAAAACATAGAATTTCACCAACAAGTGAAGCTTGCTGATTGCACAAATGCAATGTGCATAAACAATAGAATGCAATAGAATGTACAACAGGGAGGATTATGGGAGATCACGGGAAACCCCTAATCATAAAAATAATTCCCAAGGAATCATCTAAAACTTACATAAAAAAAGCCTGGGGTGGGGTGTACCTAACCAGAAGTCTACAGAGGGTTGAAATAAAACAAGTTACCTGGCAGCTCAATAAATTCACTATATTTGTGCATCATGTGGTGACCGGAAGGTATAAGAGACCTTTCAAATACTCCACAATCTCAGATCCTCCCAGCTTGGAAGTTCCAAACACTCTATCAACAAAGGTAATTGGAACCTGTAGGCCACAGTGAAGCACAAATCATATCAAATTTCCCCGTGTAAGACGGGCCATAGGGAAAGGGCTCAAAACAAAAACAAGAAAAATTGAAAAAAAAATATTATATTCAAACACTTAACTGAGGTGGTTGAGATCCCATGATGGGCAGAAATGAAGGGAAATGATTTCTTTCCTTTTCCAATAGAAAATTAAGGGAAAGAAATATTGTAAAAACAATTACATTTGTCACAGCCACAGGGCACAATTCTACCTCTTCAATGTGATAACCATTTCTTGTAGCTCGAACAATCATCTCCATTTGAAAGATATATCCCTTGCTAACAACTGAGCTAATGATATTATCAAGCACCGATTTTTTGTAGAGCCTACAACATAGGAATGAATCATCACTTGAGAATTATAGAAGTATGAACGATTAATTCAATTGATAAATTGAAAAAGAAAAAAAAAAACTGCTTACTGGAAAGATCCAGTTAAATCTGATACACCAGACCATAAAAGTGTTTGGGCAAGAACGTTAGCACCTCCACTGGTTAGTTTGCGCATAAGATTCCATCCATGTACACCGCCACCTTTCACATATCGGGTTCCTGTAACTATATCGGCACCGGTTTGTAACTGCTTCCTGCAAAAAAAAAAAAAAAAAAAAAAAAAAAAA
>NW_019268521.1:6740307-6758607 GCF_002738365.1 Cucurbita moschata
AAAAAAAAAAAAAAAAAAAAAACACAAAGAAAAAGGGTAAAATAAGTGGTCATCAAGATCTAGAATTTAATTATTTTGACACTGCGTTAAGGAAGTGAAGTGAGGTAATGGAATGAAGCTGGGCGAATATTTTGGCTGCAGAAAAAAAGGCACAGAAAGAAAGAAAAAACAAAGTTATTTCATGGAGAAAGTAACATAAAAAATTACGAGAGAGAGAGAGAGAGAGAGCACCCTTAGAATTCCAGCAAACATGCTAATGGAAGTTTGTTTGCAAGTTGAGTTTTAGAAGTGAAGATATGCTGCAGAAAATAGAAGTTTGGATGGCAATTTCCAATTAGACGCTACAGTGGCGCAATTCAGAGGCACAGGCAAATCACTAAAGGTCTTTACTTTGTGGTGTCCATATAAGTAAAACAAAAACCTTGATCCAGTCGAAACCCGGCACTCGCATGATTGATGGGAGCCCAGTTTTCTTGTACCAACAATACAACAGTTTTTCAAAAGAAACCCAACAATACAATTATATACAACCTCATTCTTCTCTTTGGTCACTCGATTTTCGATCTTAAGAAACCATCATTCCCCTCTAAAACTCATATTAAAAAGGGCCATTTATTAGAGAAATAAAACTAAAATCGTGTGTCATTCCAATTATTTGACATTCGGCAATTATATTCTTAAAAGTATTCTCATCTACTGTTCTTGCATATGTTAGAGCCAAAATTCTGGATAGCGCCTTTAGCTTCCATTTACAATCATTTTTTCAAGCATCAAACTAAGATTGAGGAAGTTTATCGACATCTTATTCTTGTTATTTTATTGTTGAATTATAAACAAAATTAAATATAAACTAATAAAATAGGAAGATAATAATATCAGGGAAATAGGCAAATGCTAATGCAGCAGATTGGAACTCGTGAAAACATTTTCAAATCCCAAATCCAAAACTAGAATATTGTTTTCAGAAGTTTTATGCACTCATACTAAAAAAAACTTACATGGTGAGATAAGTCAGCATCCATTATAACAACAAAATTACCAGTTGCATGCTTGAGACCATGACAGTAAGCCGTTCCTGAAATTTATCATTCATCAGATCTGTGATATTTGCAAAAGAAGAAATCGTACAACATGCCTAATCCAAGCTTCCAGGTCTGGCTCTCAATAGCTGCATGGGAAAACAAAAAACACTAAACAAGTAAACAAAATAAGATAAAGAGTATATCTGTGTTGCAACAAATGCAGAAACGACCACGGTGAACTTACGATCCGATCTTCACCATATACTCCTTGCAACTGTTTCATAACTTCTTGAGTACCATCAGGACTTCCATCATCAACAACAATTATTTCAAAATCAACGTCCCTGACATCGGCAAGAAAACATTGTCCTACGTCATTTCCAATTTCCTTTTCTTAAAAGCGGATGGTGAGCGAGAAAAGGATGCATATGTAATCCATTGCCATTTCAACTTCCAATATTGTAAAAGTAAACAAAAAAGTGCACAAAGAACATAATAAATCGATCCAAAAACTCGAGAATTGAATCTGCAAATAATAATTTCACCAGAGAATCTTCCTTAGCATAAAGAACAAGGTTGATCTCATAAACTTTACTTCTCGCCGAAAACTTTTGATTCAATTGAACCAGAAGTGAACCCTAATTAAACGAATTACAATTTTATACAGATGAAACTTCACTTGGTAATTGATTACGGTTTTCCAGAGAGTTTCATCGCAATAGTCTAAATCGTGATCGATATTGGGATACGATTACAAGCAGCGAGAGGGATACGTACGTGAGGTGTTTGAGAATGAGGTAGACAAGCAGAGAAATATTGAGGCGCTCGTTGTAGGTTGGGAAAGTTAAACTGTACTTATTCCTCTCCTGCTCCGCCATGAATTCGATTACGTAAACGCTTAAAGATTACTTTTCAACCAGGAATTCATATAATCAAGAATCGCGAAATCAACTGGAAACCGATCGACGGCAACTGCGATTCGCGCCTTCGCGCCTTCGCGCCCTCTGGATTCAGGCGCGCTCAGGAGACAAAATTCGACGCGCAAGAGTCGTAGTTCTAGTGGGCCTTCTTCGCGACAAACGGGCTGTGGGCTTTTCTTTTTTGGAGAGGTTGTGGGCTTTCAGTCCAGTTTTTTCCCCTATAAATGAAAAAGAGGGAAAATTTTGAAATTTTGATCACTTTGTATAAATTTTAATCCTAATTTTTCACTTTCATATTAGACTTTTTTGTTAAAATTAATAGGCGAATTAACGAAAATTGAATCCATGGCTCATTTAAGTCAATTTTTATAATATTTCAAACGAAAAGGGGAAAAGTACACCGTACAACGACGTCGTTTAGATCAAGAGAATGAGAAGGTACTAAAAGTAACGACGCCGTTTTCCGTTTAGTTGTCCTTGCAGGTTCAAGGCTTATAGGAGGCGGGAGGAGCGTTAGGGTTTTAGAGGGTGATTTGAGATTTGCAGAGAGTAGCCATGAGCAGGAGCTTGGGAATTCCAGTGAAGCTACTCCATGAGGCCGCGGGTCACGTTGTGTCGGTGGAGCTTAAAAGCGGTGAACTTTACAGAGGAAGTATGATCGAGTGTGAGGATAACTGGAACTGCCAGCTCGAAAACATCACCTACACTGCTAAGGTGCCTCTCTCTTTTTGCTTTTCGTTGTTCGTCTTAAGATTATGCAACTTTTGTTTGATAGTTGGACCTTTATGTTTGTGGTTTTCGCCTTAGTTCATTTAGTTCATTCTGCTTCTTTATCTCTAAAGCCGTGTACTTCAATATCTGGTTCAAGTACTTTTTGAACTTTGTATAAACCCTAATTTGGTTTAGTTTCCAACAATTTATAGCTTCAACTGCCACGATCTTTTTTTTTTTTTTTTTTTATGACTAATTTTAAAATCTGCTTAGGAAGAACCAGAAATTTTCCGGGAACAGAAAACTCTCTATATGGTAAATTTCAACATATAAGGAACAAAAATTGCATCTAGACTCCAGATCTGACTGGTATGTCCCAAACCCAAAAGGCAACAACTGTAAAATGAGACTGATAATCGGCAAAGCATCAAAACATGAAAAGAGTGCTAATTGCAACTGTAAAATGATCTTGATTGCATGATCAGGATTGATTAAATTAACCAGGGACGAATGTTAATTGTGCACGTCGATTCATCTGCTGAGTGCGCTGTTGAATTGCAACTTTCTTGCTATGCAACTCGTAATCACCAAATTGAATAGGAGAGATCGACATTATCATAGATTCATATTGGTTAATTGGATAGTAAACGATTTCTATAGAATTGTCAAATGGATTAAGGTTTACTGATTTTCTTTGTTTAATCTGTTGGTGTTTTACTTATGTTATGGTTAATTGCTCAATGTCTCCGAGTTTTTCCTCTTTGCTTGCATGTATATAGTTGGGAGTCATGTTCTTCAGGTTCACTTTATGTGTTTTCTTCTATAGGATGGGAAGGTCTCGCAACTTGAGCATGTTTTCATCCGAGGCAGCAAAGTCAGGTATCTGTACCATCTCCTGTACTATAGACTATCCAATGACTTTCTTAGTTATTCGAAGGGATTTTGTCAGGATTTGGTTGGCATGCTGACATCTGTTTATGCATGATAGGTTTATGGTCATACCAGACATGCTGAAGAATGCTCCAATGTTCAAGCGTCTCGATGCTAGAATTAAAGTATTTCAACTTAAATCCTTTGAAATCTAGTCCTGATGAAATCCTTCGTGCTTTTTCTTTTTCCTAACTCATGCTTTTTCAATCCTGAAGGGTAAGGGCGCCTCACTTGGTGTTGGCCGAGGCAGGGCTGTTGCTATGCGAGCTAAAGTAAGTCCCATGCAGCTTAATTTTAGTACGGTGATAATTTATTTCCTCTACACATTTTGAATAAGTACGAAGATCAACTTACATGCCCCTTGTGCATTTTTTCATGTATGAGAGAAGGATTTGATCGCTGCTTGTGTGCATATCTGCCAAGAAATATAGAATCTACTTTAGTTGAAATTACTAGGATATGATCGCTACTTAATCATATCAATTTGGAAGATGTTAGGGAATGTTTCATGGCACTACGAACTTCACAATTCTCTCTTTGAGGCATCCAGAATTTAGGCACATTCACACAAAACGCAGGAACCCACAGATAGTGTTAGGGGAAGTGATCATTACTTGTGAAATCTCTTGTTAGTTTATTTGTTTAAAAACAGGTTGGTGATAGATTTAGAGGGAAAACAACTAGAGTGCGTTACAAAATGTTCGTACACTTTTAAGTTTCCAAAAGTTAACACTAGACATACTCTCTTTTTCAGGCTCAAGCTGCTGGCCGTGGAGGTGCAACTGGTCGGGGTGCTGTGCCATCTGCCCGAAGGTGATGAAACCATGAATATAGTTTGTTATATCCTTAGTTCAAGCCCAGAGAGCCGTTGGAATATTGATCATCAAGTTTCTTTAGTTCCGGTATTGACATCCTCAACATTGAAGAAGGCTATGTACGTTCATATTGTTGAAAGTGGGCGATTGACCATTATGTTGAGATCGAACAATCTTTTACCCCCATGTTCATCTTTGTTATGTATGTACCGGACGTTCTATGCACCTATATCACCATTGGAGAATTGTCTTTGTGCCATCTATTCTACTCTAATCGTTGGCTGTTGTTAAGGTAATATTAAGTTAATTCCTCTCATAAACAAAGAAAACCCTTATAGAGGGAGGGGCATTTGGTTTTTTTTTTTTTTTTTTGAACGGGAAAGAAGGGAAAGGAAAGAGAAAAACCGACGAACTTTTATTCCTTTGTATCCAGTCAAACATATAGTAGTATTCACATGAACTACCAAATGTCTAAAAAACCTTTATTCCCAAGGATGTGATTTCAAAGCAGCATTTTCCTAGACATTCCTAATAAAGACCTCAAAACCTTTTTATTCTGTGACATAACCTTTGAAACAGTGAGCATAAACTACCCGCATAATTTACAGCTCGAGAGGAAGCCTCAATGGCCGTATAAGGAGCAACACAACAATATACAGCTACAGCAATCTAGAGGAAGTAGCCATACAGTTCCAGAAAGCAAATGCACAAGTTCCACGGATTTGAAGCATCAGTTGTTGGGGCTGTGAGAAGAACACGGAAGAACCTAAATGGAAGTAAAGAGTTTGGTCCAGTTATGGGCCACGACGCAAACTGACCAGGCTTGCACACCGTCTGATCGTTCTCGTGTACTCGCAAGTTTGTCCAAGTTTTCCCATCGATTGACCCCTAAAACAAATGCACGTAACGACATTGTCTAGATTTGCGTAAAGAGAGGGAAAAGAAGGGAGGGAGAAAGAGAGAGAAGATAAGCTTTACCTGGAGATTCCAATATCTGATGAATGCTCTTGACCCATCTTGTCTCAGTGTATAGTAATTGCACATCAGCTGCATTTGAAAGGGATATCGATCGATGAGACTATAACTTTAAAAAAGGAAGCGACCGTCAAGTATTCAATTCCCATTTTAATGCGTGTTTCTAAGGCAACAAGCTACAATTCATGCTCAAATTTTAATGCATTTCAAAAGCTCTACAGAAGATGGAGAAAACCTGATGATCTTCACCAATATCAACCATCCACCATGAATAAGTTTGCCCATCTTCCAGGCGAGGGCCGGCAAATGAAGTTCCCTAACAAGAAAAGTCAACCCAGTTAACAGAGAACTCTCCCTTGCTATGATGTTCAACACAAAAGTTTCGTGCGCATTACCTGGTAAGTTCTCGAGACCAGAACCTTCGGATCTGTGTACCTTGAAGGTGGACTGCTTGCCGTAATAGTAATTTTCTAAAAAAGTAAAAAAAAGCAGGCAAATTTTCAGCAACAAATTTACCAATACTGCGGAAAGGGCTGGGAACAAGAACGTTGAGAAGTTCAAGAACCAACCTTAGAAAGAATGGGATTAACCCATGGGTGCTCTCCATATGATGTACCGGCAAAGAATAGAACCCCATTGCTGTCCCCATCACAAATGTACTGTAGCTCCTTATAACTAGACCGTCGATGTTGAAATCTCACACTGCAAAATAGTTCAACGAGAAAACTTGATACAATACTTTTCGCCAGGCCACTTAACAATGTCTTACACATTATTTCCTCTAGCCATCTTACACATCAGGTACTCTCTTAGATTTTATGATGAAGAAATATGAAATCACGACCACAAAAATAGAATGAGCAGTAAAAAAATGAAGAGGCACATTACTTGTTCTTTTTCTTGTCCTCTAGCCTTGATGGTTCAAGTTTCACGAAGTCGATAGCCTCCTTCACCTGATAAAGTTCAATACAAGAGATTAGTTAAGTTTGAAGGATTGATTTTATTATTATCGAAGTTTACACCAAAGGAAATGATTCACTCACAAGATTCTGAAAGGTAAGAATCTTCCTGCTAATGCTGCTGTTCTCCAACTGTATGATAATCATATGAAGCAAGAGTGAAAAAGATTTTACTTTAATCACAAGCCAGAAATTTTATTTAACTGCGACAAGTATACCTTCTCCAACAAGGCGTATGGGAGTAACGGAAATCGCACGAAAGAAAGCAAATCCTGAACTGACTGAAGTCGCTCACCAAAAAGGATATCAGGGGTTGAAAATGTCATAAGCTCATCTACTGCCATCCACCCACATAATTCACTTGCTTCTAAACCCCACATTAAGATTGCATTCAGTACTTTTTCCTCGGACGTCACTGTCAAATCAGGACACTGCAAGAACCACTTCACCCAATGATGATCAACGACCAAAACATCTAAATAGACATAAAAGTATTTCGCAGGCTTTCCTTTCTTGTTCATATTATGATTTTCATAAATAAGCTTCTCAATAAGAAAGCAACTATCAATCATAAAAGTCTTGTTTTAAAGCAGGGGAAGTGTGGGGATGATGATTTGACTAGCCCCCCTCCCCCCCTCCACTGAAACTAGAGTTGTTTTAGAGTAGCTTTATGATAGAAGATGCTCTTAGCAATAAATACTCGTCCTAAAAATTCTCAACCATTAGTTCCACAAAGTACAGCAGTCGAAGAGGAGAGCCCATACCTGAAGGATTTTGCGGAAAGTTGACTCATCTAATATGACAAATTCAATGTTTGCAGTCGTACAATAATCAAAGTGCATTGAGAACTTCCTCTCACAAATTTCTTCAATGAGCTTACAGCATGGAATTGATGAAACAACTTGAAGGATGGAACATACTGAATCCTGCAACAAAGTTCGACAGTTAGCTTCGGAAGCAAGTCCTACAACTTTCCCAAAATTGTCTGCTTCCTCGTCCATTAAACTTGTGCATAAACAAAAAATCTTGATGTATGACCATCTTCCACTAGGAGACTCCATCCCTGCATATAATATGTAGGATATCAATACTCCTATAACTCATTATCATAAAAGGATTCTCTTCTTTTGTTCTCAGAACCTCGAAACTGCATGACGCTCCCCCTTTTATCTTCCAGTCATACAAGTACAATAAGAAATAATGACAAATCCACGTAAAAATTAACAAAAGAATTAAATACATACTCTAAACAAGCGTACAAGGTTAGGATTACCACACTACCTCCGAAAGGCATTCTAGAAGTATTTTGCAGCATTCTTGATGAAGAAGAGTAACACCAAATTGATCAGCTAAAAATAGTAGTTGAAGTAACAAGACATCAGATTCCATTGTAACATCTTTACTGAGTTCTCCACTATACATGAACTTGAGCATGGTTTGAAAAGCTTCTGGTGATACGTCCCTAATATACACCTCAGAAGACGTTGTTTCACTCATTCCATTGGTAAACATCTGCCCATGTACCACCCGAATAAATTTTAAACAATAGAAGAAGAAAAAACATATTTACACTAACGTAAGACAAAAAGTATACACAGTAAATTCTAGTTGAAATCATCCTGACCCATACATGATGAAGGCACAGTAGGTATGAACTATGGAAACCCGGTAGCGAACAACAGAAGAGGCTAAGCAAATATTACAAAGAGTCTAATTTGCTGTCTGTCTCCATTACAAATTACAAGTCCAGCCTTTCAAGTTGCATTTCAATTACTAGTTCTCACACCGCAGTCCACTATCAGATAAAATCGTGTAATCACAAAAAATTTCCAAAAAAATTAACGGTATAAGCATACCCAGTACCAAGGAGCCTCTTTTCTATTAGAACATCAGAAAGCTTGTATATGTTGAACAACCATATCAATGGAAAGAAGAAAGCAAACTAAATGATGTATAAACGAGTTATTCAGAAAAAGAACTATACAAAATAACAGAACAGCAATACCGTAACCACATAAGATGAAATGTAGTATCAATTCCTCACCCTTTCAAATGGCATGCTCCATAAGCTAAGAATGATTTTGTGCACATGAGCAACAAACCCGTGACCTTGTATATAAATACATACATCACTGAACTCGCCAGTACATTGCAATTGTTTGAGCCTCTGCACATTTAATGGAATCCCGGAGGGGAAGACTGTAGTACACTGGGGCTGAATCCTTGGATATAATAATTCCACCCTCTTACCCGAGTCCAACAACTTTTTGTTCCGTTTTAATTGTTCCATCATGTCATCACACTGGTTCACTAAAGCATTCACTTCAAGTTGTAATGCAAGATCCCTCAAGGAACCAAGTTCAGACTCTAGAATCTATGGTAAATAAGAAGCATCAATCATCAATCTATCAAACAAAATATAGATTTCACTGTATCTGCGTTGAGATTAAAATTGCCTACTTGGTGCAGTTCCGCATACAGCAAAATATCAAAGTAGAACTAGAACCAATTCAAGCCAAAAACATTAAGAAAACAGGAAATGGCCAAGACACAAGACAAAAAGGAGCAGAAGAGGAAAGAGCGGAAATTTATCATGTCAAAGTTTTTTAAAGGATGTCAAAAGACAACAAGCCATGGCCATAATCTGACAAATAATTACATATGATGGGAGAAATTACCTCAGTTTGACCTGTGTAAATATATTGAAGAAGAGCATGGAGAACTGGATATGATACTCCATGTAGCTGCACAACATCTTGCGACAAATTCAAGGGAAAATTTCCCGAAGCAACTAAGATAGCCTTGTGAGCAGGTACAAGTGTTTCCCCAGAATCTACACTAAAAAGTACATCTGATAAATCCCAATTTTCTAGAAAATGTTCGAGGCCCCAGCTCTTGTAATCTGTGTATTCATCTTCTAACTCCAGTTCCACATCTTCTTCGCCTTCAACGCCATTATCCACATGCTTCCACAAGGAAATATGGTCCTGCGTCGGCGGCAAAACATTAACATTTCTATATCCCACGTGTTTATCCCAGCTACTAAGCCCAATATATTGAACACTACAGTTTGGATTTGTATCAAGCCATTGAAAGACCAGATTCTGAAAAGGATATCTCCCCTTCCCAATGCTGATCAAACCATCATAGACACTGATCCAATAGCTCTGGAACGCAGAGGAACTGCAAAGAGCAACACCCTCTTCATCAACAACAGTTCTCCCATCGGCTATAATCCTTAGACGTCGATTTCGGTGACTACCTAATATAACCGTATAATGAGGACAGCTATCTCGTTTGTAATGGTAATGTTGACTCCCCACATTCTCTCGGAACACTAACGTGACATCGTTATGAGCGGAAGCTTCAAAAGCCACACAACCCCGTCCAGCTTCCCGAAATCTTAAATCCTTGAGCCAAGCACACTCAAAAGGAGCCACCGTGAGGGAGTTTTTCTCCTTCTTATCCATCATCCCACCTCAACAATGTTCGAATATCCCAACACACCAGAACACCAAGAATGGTTTAATTGATAGGAACCTCAAATATTATATGGATAGCAAACTTGTCTACCTGGCAAGAAAATACTTCGCAGTTTGAGAAGATGATAGACAGAAATGAACAAGCGCGATATAAGAAAATGCTTAAAATCACTCCTAGTTAGAAGAAAAAATAAGCTCAAATCGGTCGGTAAAGAAGAACATACTAGCCAGTGAGTAAATCGGAGGGGATGGACTGCGATCCAGATTTTATTCTATACATATCCCATTATCCGAAACAATCTTAGAGGACAAAAACAAAGATCTACGACGATTCAAATATCTCTATCACAAGATAACCAGAAATTGCTAGAAGAACCCAACTGGACCCAGAATTTGAACCCGCAACAAACGACAACATCACTAGCAAACGGAGGTTTTGTATTCAACTTCGCATATAATATCCCGATAACATACAACGACAAATTGATGCAGAAAAGTTAAAATTCATTTCCCTGAAACTCTCGGGAAAAAGATTTAATCTCCAACATGAATTTAATCAGAAAATAAAGGCAAGACGTAAAACCTACCTCAATAATTCTGGTTCATATTGAACAAATCGATTGATACTCATCGCAGGTATTCGGTTGGCGCCATTAGTATTTAATGGAGCCTCACCTCTGCAAGTATATCTAAACGCAGCACGAAACGAGGACCATTACTTAATCCAGATATTTGCACAACTTGCGACATGGACAGGTTGATCGAGTGAAGACATCAAAGGACGGATATGTTTTTGTAACTCTCGTCTGTTTTCTTCCCAATTTTCCACAGAAAGGGATTTGGATGCTTTGAATGTATGATTCGCTTGGCCACGAAAACAAAATATCTACAAACTGAGATCAAGTGCGTGGCATGGCTATCTACTCGACTAATCGACAGGACGATCGAATCGATTATCCAGAACTCCAATTCGTCATTTCGTTGTCGAACAAAAATTTGATTCACCTTACAGATATCACTTGAATTTCTAATCGATTTTCATACATGGAATCTTTGCCTTCGATTTTTCATTTTTCACGAAGAATCAGCTCTGCTTATATATATGAGCAATCAAACTATCGTAGCCGAGAATAGAAACATTTGACCTCATCCCAAAATCGTTCCAGCTAGGTTGAATTTATCTACAGCAATTAAATATTTTATAGTTCCAAAAATTTTACATAAAATATTTCTTCGTTATGTCCTCAGTGTGTATTAATTATTTAGAACAAAAATTAAACACCTCATTGAATTATGTGGCACAACCATCATCAATAAAATAAAAAATAAAAATAAAAAATAAAAATAAAAAATAAAAAATTCTGATTTCAGTAAAACATTGGTTCCCGTCTGATTCCGCAGTTAGGTCGGTTCAGTATTTTTATGATTTGATTTTTTCTATAAAAAATTATTATTTTTTATGATTTGATTTTTTTTTAGTAAAAAATCATTTTTTAATAATAAAAAATTTGTGGTCATTTTCGCCCATATTTTAGCCCAACTTAAACTCTTCAATATATTTGTGAAACCATCAGGAGGGTTGTTGTTTATGTGATTCCACTTCAGTTGAACAAAACATTAGGATAGAAATCTCTCTCTAACAGACACATTTAAAAATCAGGAGCCGAATAACAATAAGTAATGGAACAAAATGAACAATATCTGCTAGAAGTGTTTTTGGGCTATTATAAATGGTATTTGAGTCAGACACAAGTTGCTAGAAGTGTTTTTGGGCTATTACAAATGGTATTTGAGTCAGACACAAGTTGGTGTGCTAGCACACAGGATGCTGAACCCAAGTGGGTAGATCGTGAAACTGACGACAATACATAACAAGCTAAACTGTCAAACTGCCGACAATACATAACGAGCTAAACTGCCAAACTGACGACAATACATAACGTGCCAAACTGTCAAACTGGCGACAATACATAACAGGACAAATAAGACAATATAGATAATGTTATGTTTTGGCGGTTACAAATGGTATCAAAGCCATACACCAGGTGGTGTGCCTACAAGGACACTCGGAGGATTGTGAGATCCCTAATGATCCTACACTTGTAAGAGTCTTAAGTTCCTAGTTTGGCAAGTGTTGATCTTCCAATACAAAAACATAACCATTTCCTCCAAAACCCCAAAAAAAACATAGCAGCAGCCAAATTGACTCAATGATTCTTGTCTCGGTGTGTCTATCCTGTTCCTATGAATATTCGATGTGTCATTCACGGGTTATGCTGCTTCTTACCTCTCTGTCAGATTGAGCAGCTTTGAGAAACCTCTTCATGAAGACATAAGGTGTCGGAACAGACAGCTTGAACTGTACAGTGTTTTTACATCAACGTCTCCTACAAAAACCATTTGACAGACAACGAATCTCCAACAGACATCAAATCATCCTTGTACCAAGACATCATAGTTGAAGTAGAAAGAAAACCGACCATGTTTAGAATTTCTTTTACCCCGAAGGCGACTTCTCAGATATTTGAATAAAATCGTCCATACCAAGAAAACAAACTTCTTCGTACTTGCTGGCTATAAACATGGCTGTCACTCCAACTAGCCGGAGATTCTTCTTCGCCACTGAATGAACTGCTAACAATCTATCGATGAGGCTGACTGTTAGGTACAGTGTCTCTTCCATCAGCTTAAATCTTGAAGCAATCATTATGTTATGCTTTGTTAGTTCCTTCATAAACTACACTAATCATAAATAAATAAAAGTAAAGCTTGAGGGTTATTGGGAGTAGTCCGAATTTAGATAATTAAATAAGCTTGGGATCGTGAGTTAGATAAGGAACATTATCTACATTGGACAATATCACAACATTATGTAGATCAGTGGGTTCGAACAGGTAATGTACTTGATCTTTCCCAATACTCTTACTAGGATACTAGTAAACTAACCTCAATTATTAGCCAGTCAACGAGAAACCCTCTCATCCTGTCATTAATATGTACTTGTTGGGCCATGTAATTTGGTGGAACACAGACAGAAACCTGCGAGGAGGAGGAACATCTTGATCAGAAACAAAAAGCGAACATGGATTTATGTTTCAGACACAATCATGGATTTATGTTTCAGACACAATGTGTCTTGTTTGGAAGATTGTTACCTCGGCCGCCCTGTAGTGTGTATACAAGTCATCAATGTACTCCACAACACAAAGTGGATCCTTCATATCAAGGCTGTCAATATCAATGACCTCTTCATCTACATCTTCAATTTCCAACTTCTGCTGTGGGTTATGAAATCGCGTCAATGGCAGCAAGTTCAAGTAGTAATACCAAAAGAGAAGGGTTTCAATCTTTACCATTCTGTCAATGTCGTCCAACATTGCTTCTGTATGTTGAACAAACATTGGCCCTGCTGAGTCGCCCATGGAATCATCTTCAGCAGCAGATTCCAGTGGCTTCCTAGAACAAACAAGGCTAACAAGGCTATTTGGGGAAGCCAAAGCAAAGCCACGAGAGCTTATACTCAAAGTGGACAATATCATACCATTATGGAGAGTTGTGTTCATCTGGCAGAGAGAACTTAGAAAAACTTCTATCAGAAGCCGGATTGATTTCCCTCCCTCTCTCTTCGCCGTACGCCGCTGCCGTCGATTCTCTCCGCCCCACTTTCGCCAGATGAAAAGTTGAGAGAGGGGCAAATAGGTAAGTTTGCCCCTCCTACCACTTAGGGGTCCAAATGAAACCCCCAAGAGTCCTGCAAAAGAGAAATAGTGAGAGAAACGAGTTAGAGAGAACCTAGAGAGAGGAGGAAGAATGAACGGCCGGAAGACTCATCGAAAACTACCGTCGGAGTCCATTCCGGTCAAGACCATGTGCAAGGAGCCTTTCTTGGAAGGGAAAAGAGAATGTGGGTGGCCGGATTCCCATTTTCCATCAAGAAATCGGAAAAACCCAGGTAAGATCTTGAACGTTTTCTCAGATCTACAGTTTTCCTTTGTGAATCAAGATCTGAAATCTTGATATATTCACCTAGGAACAACTCTACGCACGATCTGTGAAGAAGTTTGGCCGAGATCTGAACCCGAGGGCGGAGATCCGAGAATCGTCCGAAAACGGTGAGCGCTGTGTTACGGATTGCAGAAGAAAGAAAGAAGACAGAAAGAGAAAGAAAGAACAAAAGAAGAAAGAAAGAAAACGAACGAACGAAAGAAAGGAGAAGGAGAAGAAGAAGAAAAAAAAAAAAAAAAGTCGGCCCGCGTGATAGGCACGAACACGTGTCGACCGTCGGCTGGAGCAACGCAGCTCCAGCGGGGCGACGACACGTGTCGCCTGAAAAAGAAAAAACAACCCGAACCGGGCCGGCCGACCCGCGACTGCGCAGGAGCTACCGCGCGTGGTAGGCGCGCGTGCGTCCCGCGACTGGCGCACGTCCACACGCGTGGCCATCGAACAGCCGGCGCGTGAAACGGCCGTTTTGGCCCGTTTACCCTCTGTTTGCCCGATTTTTGTCCTGGTTCCAGTTCTAATACTGTTTTTACGTGTATAGGACCTAATAGAAAGAAATCGATATTTTTGGACACCTCACGGGCAAAGAAACGCTAGCAAAAGGGCACGCGTCAACCAGGTAAGTCATCACCCGGTATTTAGGAAGAAATACTTGTAGAGTTCGCTTGGATTGTATGCATGCATGCTAGTAATTTTGCCTTAAATTAGCTCTCCATGAATGAGATTAGTCAGATTGCTTGTTATGATGTGTTGGGTGAATTATCTGAGTGTTGCTTGTATGCTTTAAGCTTCCGTTGTACTTATGCATGCATTTAATTTATGTTGAAATTGTGTATTCCATGTTCTGGCTGCTCGATAGATGAATTCGCCCCATTGACCGCGAACTTCGTGTTCTGGGTGTTGGATGGAGGCCATCGCCCCGTTGAGCCGGCGTGCCTAGTTTGCATGAATTACTAGTGTGAGAACGGTATCTATAGCTTCGTGGGAGGACCAAAGGTCCCTGATCAATTCTTACTGCTCTTAGCCATTTCGCATGGGAAATGTGTCCCCACGTCGTACAGCCCATTAGCTGCATGAGAACGGGTTGGGTCGCGCCTCCCATAGGGGGACTATATGGGTGTAAGGGTATTCAGCACACCCTTAGCCTAGATACCATTTAGTCCCAGATAGCCATGTAGAGGTAGCACCTCATAGAGAGATATTGACCATATCAGCTTGACGTAAGGAACCTTTAAGTGTCTAATGAAAGGTTGAAGAACCGGTGTAACCCAAGGGACAAGCTACAAGGGACTAAAATTAGAACCAGATGTCCTAGAACCGAATTATGAAACTTTGGGAGCCTGTTAAATTAGGATGCGAGGAGAGCCTAAAAGTAGATCGCTTACTGAATATAATTTTTATACTCATTTTTTTTTACTTTTTTTTGTCAGGTGCCGGTCGAGGTGGAGGAGTGTTCGAGAGCTGTGCGGTCACAGAGGGGGGTCGTTCCGGAGCGTCAGTCCCTCTTTGATTTGAATCTTTTGTATTTCATTTTATATTTGCAATTTATTTGCTAATAATTTACAAACACAACTTCTCCCTCTTTTATTTTAATTTATTTTTATCTTTTTACTTTACTTTACTTTTATTTTATTTTATTTTCGATTTCTTCATTTTAGTCACGATTCAATTCTTCGAAGCCTCGAAAATCAGTCGTGACAGAAATTAAGAGAGAACATAAATTTGAATTTCAAACTGAATAAGTGAAATTGATACCATAAACAGCAGATATATGTCTTGACATTTATAGATATCTGCACATGGTCCTCCTATATATATTATATATATATAAATTTCAATAAAAAACCATAAGTTATATATATATATATAAATTTCAATAAAAAACCATAAGTTATATATATATATAAATTTCAATAAAAAACCATAAGTTATATATATATATATAAATTTCAATAAAAAACCATAAGTTATATATATATATAAATTTCAATAAAAAACCATAAGTTATATATATATATATAAATTTCAATAAAAAACCATAAGTTATATATATATATAAATTTCAATAAAAAACCATAAGTTATATATATATATAAATTTCAATAAAAAACCATAAGTTATATATATATATATAAATTTCAATAAAAAACCATAAGTTATATATATATATAAATTTCAATAAAAAACCATAAGTTATATACTTGTGTCGAATTCGAGCGTAAGTGTCCAAAGACGGAACTAAATACCACTCTGTCAAACCTATTGATACAAGAAAAAATTCTTAATATAATCTTATTTGGCTCGTGTCAACACGAAGGTTTTGCCCACGGACTCGAAACCGAACCGATTCAGTTGGGTTCAGAAAAATGAACCCAACCCTACTCGAAATGCTAATCCAACCCAACTGAACCCTTATAGTTCAGGTTGGGTTGGTTCGAGTTGTCAAGTTATCGGGTTGAGTGTACACCCATATATCCCATCATTCCATTTGTAAGGGCAAAACTGACTTTTCCCTGCCGTGAACTCAGACAGTGTTTTTTTCTCATCCAAATAATTATTTCACCACACTCCAGCCTAATTTAACTTAAATCTTCATTCATTTGTTTCAGTTTTAAATTGATTCTCTCAATTCTTTTGGATTTTAAAAATATTTTCCTCAACAGTTTTACATTAAATTAATTTAATATAGTTAAATCCGTCAAAAACAAATAATATTATTGGTTGATTAAAGAATTTGTATGGGCATTTAAATTATGACCTCTTTATTTTAAACCATAATTTTTTAAAAAAATTATAAGATAATATATTTTTAAAAAAATTAAACCTACCATATCACGTTTTGGACAAATTGATTATCTAATTTAACTTTTGAGATATTGAGAAGAAGACAACCCTCTTATTTTCAAAATTAACTTAGATTATTTTTAAATGATTTAGTTCAGTTGAATCAAATAATCTAGGAAGAATGTTTTGGTAATTTAGGCGTTTGATTAATTCTAAATTTATGTTTAATAAATTTATTAATAAAAATTACATAAAAAATCTAAATTTCAATTATGGTATTTCAAATAAATTATAGGACTTTAAAAGTATTTAATAAGTTATATGTTGCTCAAACTTTAATTAATTTTATATATATAATAAATCTTTGAAGTACTTTATATTTTTTAAAACTAAAAAACCGATTAGATAAATATTGAATTTGGAACATATGAATCACTGACTAATGTAAGAGCCAAAATAAAGCAAAATAAATAAATAAATAAAAATATTCCTTTAATTATTGGGTGTGTTAGTTATTTATTATTATCCCTTTAAATTACTTCCCAATCCCATTGAGGTCTAGTCACCATTGAGATGCCCGCTTGGACTTCTGAATGCCACGTAGAAATCCACCATTGCGTGTTGGAATCAAACAGGTCTTGTCAGAAGTCAAAGGAGCGTGATGAATCGGACGGTAGAGATTGCGTCTTAACCGTAGTAAATTGGTTGTTTTCTAAATAATCTGGGTAATTTGCCAACATTAAGGGCTGTTTTGCAGTGCCCCTGAATAAACTTTAGATAATTAGAGTAATTAGTGCTTTAAATTATTATCATTATTTAGTTTTTTTCAAGTGAAGGTTGGGCCCACTGATACCGGGCCTTGTCCAATTCCAAGGCCCATTAAGGCACAGAAAATAATCTTGGACTATTATTTTTGGAATTGTTGTAGGCTACAAAGTCACATGCATATTACTTGCATAGTTAAAACTGTTTATTATTTTTTAAATTACTTTAATTATATTTTTCTCTAGTTTTTATTTTAGTTAAAAAAATTTAATTTCCTTTTAATTTTTCTTTTTTTTTTCATTTAGATTCCATTCCATCCCCAAAACAAAGACCAGAAGATAACATATCCACAATAATAATTGTTTAATAACGCCCCCAAAAGGAATATTGAGAAAAAATAGAATCAATAAATTATTATTTAAAAAAAAAAATTGGTGAACAAAAAAAGAAAATAAAAAATGAAGGCAGGGGACAGCTGAATCTAAGTCGCCCAATAAAAATGTGTGGTTTGGAGGAGGAAAAGGCAAATCCCTTAGAAACCCTTTTTAAAGTTCCAAAACTGGAAAAAAATCAATAATAAGAATATGACAAACAAGCTATGTAGTGGGCCCATTCGTTGTGGCTAAACTCGGCCCAAGGCCCATGACCGCCTTATCCCTATTTCAGCATCTCGCTATGTCCACACACTGCACAGGGTTCAAGGCGTTCTTTCCGCCACGTGGTGAAAGATAAGTGGACCAAGTCACTCCTCTGCATGCATGGCTGTGATTCTATTCACGCAAATCACCAAAATTGTTGGGGATAACAAACCGCGGCTCCATAACGTCCTTAAATTATCTTTCAATATTATCTCCAATTTCTCTTTACCAATATTTATTCTTTTCACACAACTTTGAAAAAAAAAAAAAAAAAAAAAAAAATTTTTTTTTTTTTTT
>NW_019268521.1:6758791-6766007 GCF_002738365.1 Cucurbita moschata
AAAAAAAAAAAAAAAAAAAACAATTTTATTTTATTTCATATTAAAATTGCCCGCGAAATTTTAATATCGCCTGTGAGAAATTGCCGATTATTTGTTTCTTATTTTTGCTTACTGTTTAAATCTGCTTTTTTTTCCTTCAAAAGATCCTTACTATATTTATTAATTTTTAAAATACAAATATCATTTTTTAAAAGGAAAGTAATTTTTGAAATTATTTATTGCTATTTGACTAATTACAATAATTAGTTCACAAATTTAATTAGGATAAGAAGGTTTTGAACATGGAAGTCGACCTTTTAATTTAATTATGCTCAACTAATTACTTTAAATAAGAGGGGCATCCTTGTCATTTTCTATAATTTGATTTTGGCAAAATAGGAAAAAAACTTAATCTAATTAAAAAAAGAAAAAGTTAATGAAATAATGTTATCAACACCCGTTTAATAGAACTTTAAATCGGTATAAATAAGAGTCCCTTCTATATTATAAATTTCATTATTAGCATGAATTTAATATAAATAAATAAATAAAATATTAATTATCTACATAAACATTGTAATTCAATTTTCTCGCGAGAGGACGGACGAAAAACCGCGAGAAGTTGAAGAGAAGGGGGAAAGAGTAAAGAGTAAGGCACGGGTGGCAAAGAATAAAATGACGATGAAATTTAAAAATTAGATTATAAAAGCGAGAAGTGCAAGCCACGGGTGCTTGCTTTTATATAATCCTCACCCTCGCTTTTCTCTTCGTTAATCGTCTCGCCCATTCCAGATTATCCGAGGTCGCCTTCGAGTCTCGGTTCTTCTCCTTCTGCAATGGATCCTTACAGGGTATTTCCATCTTCACGCCTTAATTTTTTGGATTCGAGTTTGATGTGTTTTCGTGCTTACCAATGGGGATTTGACTTACTTTCTTCACCGCTGCGTTTTTGGTTCTTGATTAAATCGAAATTGCTGCTAGATTTTTCATCTGGATTTTCTTCAATTTCGAACTGATTTTCTTATGGAGAAATGGTTTTCTTTGTTTTCATTTCCGTGGGGAGAGGTTTTGAAATCCTTTGCGTCTACCGTAAAGGACTTTTTAAATGTTATTTTGATTTTCGGATATGTTTACTCGACGACAAACGAAGTACATAATTCTATTGAGTATGTTCATGAAGTTGGACTTCTGTTTAGCTAATTTCTTAATTGTTTATATTTCGGCTAAGTTTGTTTAATCTGTTCGCGCGTTGCAGCACCGCCCTTCAAGTGGCTACAACAGCCCCTTCTGGACTACAAATTCTGGCGCTCCAGTGTGGAACAATAACTCGTCGTTAACCGTTGGACCCAGGGGTAAGAATTGGTTTCTGATATTTCGGTTTTTGACGTAGCTGTTAAAACACTAGCAAGACTACGTTAATAGTGCGCGTTTATTGTTATTTTCTTTTCGTTCGATAGTGGTTATGATATTAGATGGAAGTACTGTTGAATCTGTACTGGCGTTAATAGTACCCTCAAAGTTTCTTGTCTAGTCTCCCCCCTACTTCTCCCGGCCATGCTTAGGAGAATTAGCGGGAGTGGGCGCTTTGCTACCAAAGAAGCCCGTTTCGTCTTCAGAGATACGTTGACTTTAGCTCTAGATTTACTTTCAACTTATACCTATTAGTTGAGAAGGTCATGAAGATTTGTTGGTCTTATCTTCTATAGAAGCTATTCAAGTTGTGGAAAATTGGTTAGATGAGGGAACTAGTTTTATCATTTATTAATCATATGCTACATTTCTAATGGCAATTAAGACCAGTTGCTAAAAGATGATGGTCTATTCTGTTATAAGAGCTGTATATTCTGGTAGATGTTGAATGTGAAGAACAAATATGGAGTCAGAAAAATTCTCTGAAAGGGTTGGGTTTCTCGTCATTCTCATTTGGACAATGCTTAGTGAATATCTTCAGCATATCTATAATTTTTCTGGCAAAAAGGTTTGAAATCTGGTGTCAGATAGCTGTAGATGAGAATACCAAAAATGTTGTGGTTGGTCCTTAGTACTCGAAAGACACTTATCGATAAAAGTACTCGAATATGTTTTATTTGGCAGGTCCTATTCTCCTAGAGGATTATCATCTCGTGGAGAAACTTGCTAACTTTGATAGAGAGCGGATCCCAGAGCGTGTTGTCCATGCTAGAGGAGCTAGTGCAAAAGGGTTTTTTGAGGTGACTCATGATATTACCCACCTTACTTGTGCTGATTTCCTTCGTGCCCCTGGAGTTCAGACTCCAGTTATTGTACGTTTCTCCACTGTTATCCATGAGCGCGGTAGCCCTGAAACGCTGAGAGATCCCCGAGGTTTTGCTGTGAAGTTTTACACCAGGGAGGTGAGAGTTTTTTAGTTTATGCTTTATTGGTTGCTGATAACTTACAATTATAACAACCTGGGATTTCTGATAAAAAGAAGCATAAGAATGCAATGGTTGTGATAATGTAGAACCTTGCCTGTGTTTTGAACTTCTTTAATTTGTTCTACGCCTATTGGGTTAATTCTATAGGTTGCATGCTAATACTTTCATCAGTTGGTTGGATAATATGCTATCATGTTTCATCAGTAGGAAGTTCATAATATTGTATACTTCTGCTGGTAAATTATATGTTGTGATTCTGTAAACTCAGATTTTGCATCTTTTGTGCATCTTTCCTTTTGCTTATATGTAAATACATGCTTTTATTAGGCTTTGTTTATTATCCTCATGGTAGTACAACTTTCAAGCGTCCTTTGTTCTTTTACTCAGGGAAATTTTGATCTTGTGGGCAACAACTTCCCTGTATTTTTCATCCGTGATGGTATGAAATTTCCAGACATGGTTCATGCTCTCAAACCGAATCCCAAGTCCCATATCCAGGAGAATTGGAGGGTCCTTGACTTCTTTTCTCATCATCCAGAAAGCCTGAATATGTTCACATTTCTATTTGATGATATTGGCATCCCACAAGATTACAGGCACATGGACGGTTCAGGTGTTAACACCTATACTCTGATTAACAAGGCAGGGAAAGCACACTATGTGAAATTTCACTGGAGGCCTACCTGTGGAGTTAAGTCCTTGCTGGAGGAAGATGCTATCCGTGTTGGAGGAAGTAATCATAGTCATGCTACTCAGGACCTCTATGATTCAATTGCAGCCGGCAACTACCCTGAATGGAAGCTTTTCATTCAAACTATTGACCCTGATCATGAAGATAGATATGATTTTGACCCTCTGGATGTAACCAAGACCTGGCCCGAGGATATCTTGCCCTTGCAGCCAGTTGGTCGCATGGTTTTGAATAAGAACATCGATAACTTCTTTGCAGAGAATGAACAACTGGCCTTCTGTCCTGCCATTATAGTTCCTGGAGTCTACTATTCAGATGACAAATTGCTTCAGACCAGGATCTTCTCGTATGCTGATACCCAGAGGCACCGTCTTGGACCAAACTATCTGCAACTCCCTGCTAATGCACCCAAGTGTGCTCACCACAACAATCACCACGAGGGTTTCATGAACTTTATGCACCGAGATGAAGAGGTATTGCTTACTTCTTTTTTTGTTAACTATCACTAAAAGTTGGTGGTTTCTTTTTAGTTGCCCTTGATGTGCATGATTTAAGTAATCATCCTCGTGGCCTAGCACGTTATATGCCAGCTTCTTGGTAATTTGATTGTTCTGATCTCTGTCTTCCTTTTTGCTTTGCCTCAGGTCAATTACTTCCCTTCAAGGTTTGATCCTGCTCGCCACGCTGAGAAGTATCCTCACCCACCAGCTGTATGCACTGGAAGGCGTGAGAGGGTCAGTGATCAATATTGCAGCATTTTAATGTCTTTAACATGAACTCATTTTGCTATTGTTCGGTCAATGAGTATGCTAACCTGTTGAGATTCCTCTTGCTGTCTTTGGTGACGCCAGTGTGTAATTGAGAAGGAGAACAACTTCAAGGAGCCTGGAGAGAGATACAGATCTTGGACACCAGACAAGTAACTTTTGTTTAATCAATGGCTATTATTGGAAGATGCACACATTGTTGTTTTTTCATGTAACTGGGTTGGAGGGTTTTAAACCACGGGTTTGTTTGTGTTTATATTGCAGGCAAGAACGATTTATCCGCAGATGGGTGGATGCTTTGTCTGACACTCGTGTCACCCATGAGATCCGCAGCATCTGGGTTTCTTACTGGTCTCAGGTGCGTTTAGTAGCATTTTGGTTGAGACTGAGTTTGGAATTGCATGGAGGATTGTTGGTGAGAGATTTAATGGTGTGTGTTTTGACGGTAATTTGGAACAGGCGGACAGGTCTCTTGGTCAGAAGCTTGCATCTCGTCTCAACGTGAGGCCAAGCATTTGAGGGGAGGAGGAGAGGTGTACACTTATTGTTGGTAAATTATACGGAAAGGGGGAAGCCATTTGAGAAGATGGATCAGATATTGTTATAATCCATATGCTGTTTTATACCATACTTTAATATTTGCATCTCTCTCTCTCTCTCTCTTTCTCATGTGACTTCTCGACCTAAATATGCCAATCTAATTAAGCTTTTGTTCGTGTTTCAATGTCACACTCCCATATTATGTGCTATGGTCTCAATGGTTAGAGTTTTGTTAAGTTTTATGTATGTTTAGTATGGAATATTATTTGATTAAAAAAGGAATTTTTAAATTAAAAAAAAAAAAAACATACTTTCTTCATGTGGGGATTTGTGGGCTGATCTGTTCTTCGTTTTCAGTTTTTGAGAAATATGAAGTGTCATGTAATTGTTTCCATTTTTGTTCCAAACTATTTCTAAATTTGTGCAAGAATTGAGCAAGGAACCATTTTTTTTTTTTTTTTTTGTTTGCTAAAAAACAAAGCACTTCACATATTTTTAATTAAAATTTCATAGAATGAAAAAAAAAAAACAAAGATTGATTATCAAATTTCTGTTCTCTCTCTCTCACAAAAACAATAATAAATAAAAGATGAAGAATATTAAACATGGTTATTTTTTATTTACTAAAAAAAGAGGAAAAAGGGCCCAAGTCAGACGTATTTGAATTGTACTCTATCATGAAAGATGGTAGGTTCAAATTCCTGAACCTACCAAAAAAATAGAACATATAAATTAATTACAAATTTAGGTACTGTCCTCACATTTTCCATATAATAAAACATTTTAAGTTTTCTTATAGTCTAATAGGCGACTAAAATTTTATTATACGGTTTATTAAAGTTTAGTGACTTTTTAAATACAAAATTAGACTTTTTTATTTTTTTTTATTTTTATAGTTTCACAATATATAATAAGCAGATAATAAATAGATTTATGTCTATAACTCTTGGTTTGAAGATATGAGTTATTAACTAGTTGAATTATGTTTAAGTCGTCAAACATGCACTTTGCTTCCTTCCACTCCCTCAGTGTAAGGATGACATTGGAAAGATAAGACGGTTTTCGATTGTCTTGACGTGCAAAATACCACAAATTTGATTAAAATATTAAAATAATGATAAGGCTATAGTTGATTTGTGAAAGAGAAAGAAAAGTTTTGTTTGATTTGATATGTAATGTAACCAAAAGATTTTTGGGGTATGTTGCTTTGTGACGGTCTCCAAAATTGACTTCTACTTCTGCTCACAACTTCTTTGGGACCAACCTATGTGCTCCATCTCTGGACCAAAACACCTCAACAATTCTTCTACTTCTACATATCAACCCCTTACCATACAAAGTTTTCATTATAATTTTAGTTTACGTGGCTTCCCCCTTGCTTCACCCTCTCTACCATTACTAAATGTCGATAGTTTTCTGGTAATTAGTTAAACGACTCTAAAATACTTGCAAAAAAAATAAGGTGGTTAGCTGGGGAGATAAGAATCAAATCATCGACTTTTGAAATGATAATTAATTTTGTCTAATTTATTAAGTTATTTCTTTTACCTATAAAAAAACAGACCTATTGGAATATGATTTAGAATTTAAATGTTTCGTTATAAAAATAAATGAATAAAATAATAATAAAAGAAGGTGACATCAGAGAGTGAAAGGCAGCGGAAGTTCTTCAACTCCAAAGCCGCCTGATTTTCAGTGTCGCATCGCAGAAAGTATGAGAAATTGGGACAGGGAAGGGGGGAAATTACCCTTTTGCCCTGGTTTTGATTCTTTCAAATTCTGTTGGTCCCTCTACAGAGTTGTCTGTTTTGGTCAATAACGAGAGGCTTCAAAACCACTAAACCCCACAAGCATCCAACATTATCATGTCCACCACAACCCTCTTTTTTATGATCATGACGTTTTCTTCATTCCCTGATTATAATAACATCCAAATTTGAACCCATTAATCAAAATAACATAATCATTCATCATTGAATTGAATTGAATCGAATCTTTAAGAACAATGAACGATCCTTTATTTACATCCTGTGATTTTCCGTAGTTTTTGGAGCCAAAAAAGTTGCATATGAATTGGGAAAATCCAAATACAAACAAGGGTCAGAAATCTCAAACGGATCAGTGTTGTGTTGATAAAAGAGGGAATAAAAGAACGATTTTGCTTGTGTCAGCAGCTGTAGAGAAACCCACATGGAGCAGAAATCGGAACAAATTTGAACGGAATTTAATAATGCAAATGGGTGATGAGCTCATCTTTTGATGAACTTTCTTTAGATTTTTTTATCCATTTTTTTATTGGTGGGTGTGGGTGACGTCTGAATCTTAAACTTATTTAATATGCTTAATAATGGTGTGTTTAGTAAAAATATATATAATCTTTTGATCTAAATTCGATAGTGGGGAGTCCATGGGATGCAGCGTATGCAGTCAGATTTGTGCACATGCCACTAAACTTTAATATCTGTTCATCTCATTCAGGGGCTTTGGGATTTCAGGTTAGCTCCACCGAATTCAGCAACTGGGTCGTCGTCTTTTTCGTCAAATTTTAAAATTGATTTCAGGTTTGTTGGTGTATTTGGGTATTTTGAAGTGGAGGGAGCCTGCAAATGCTCCTAATTTGTTTATTGTTTTAATACTGTTGATTTGAAAGATTCTGATTCCGATGGATACTTTTGTATTTTTATAATTCTGGTTACCCTAATTAAATAATCGAATCGAGCATTCACAGATTTATTCTTTAAGCGAGCCCTTCTCATTTCCCCGCCCCTCTCTCTTAGAGTGTGCAAGTTGACTTTACAGCGAGAATTCCAAAGCCGGACGCAAGGGGGGGGGGGGGCGAGAGG
>NW_019268521.1:6766215-6776369 GCF_002738365.1 Cucurbita moschata
GGGGGGGGGGGGGCGAGAGGGCGTATGTGGGGTCGCGCTCGGACTTCGACGGAAGAATCTTCAGCACTAGAATCGTAGTGAATAAAGGCGCTTAGAAGGAAGGGGGCCGGAGCGAGGTGTTATTGGGGGAAGGAACTTGGTGGTGGTTTACGCTGAAAAAGGAACTTCGGCGCCAAAAGCCTTCCGAGGACATAATTCTTCACTTACTTCTGCACGCCTCTCTTTCATGTTCCTATTATTCAGACAGTTCTTCTTCTTCGTGGCCATTTCAGGAACAGTGCTCAAATATTGAGTACCCACCTGGGAATCTCTTGGAATCTTTCAAATTTGTGAGGTACGCTTTTATTCTTCTTCTTCTTCTTCTTCCTCTTCTTCTTCTTCTTCTTCTTCTTCTGTGTTTTGGGATTTTACAGACCAGATTGCTTGAATCACTGCTGTGTTGAGGTGTGTTTGTTTGGCTGTCTTTTCTTGTCTTTCTGTCTATTGGTGGGAGAATCAGTGATTCATGATTGTATTTTAATCCTTACTTTCTTTTGTGCTATAGTGCACGCTAAGCTTTTTTGGCTGCTGCTGGGTTTCTGTGTTAAAAGTCTCCTTCGGTGGCTTACTTGTTTGTCTATAGAATACACTGAATATGTTTCTTATGATATTCAACAGGTTGGTTCTTCCTAAACATGGATTGGAATTTCTTATTCTGGGTTTGTATCTGATATTGGATCGGTTTAGGGTATATCCAAATCGGTGCTTCCAAGTTCTAAACATATTGGGATTTGTGGGGAGTTTTGTTTTATGGAGGATTGCATGTTATCACCAGCGACAATGCTGGATGCTCCAGCTGAGGCAGCCATGGATTTGGACTACATGGATGGGCTGCTTTTGGAAGGTTGCTGGTTAGAGACCGCAGAAGGTACTGAGTTTCTTCATCCTAGCACCGCAAGTTTTGGTGCCAACCTAGACCCTTTGATTGCATGGCCTGCTACAGACATGAATGGTGACTTTCACATGAGCCAGATTACAAGAGCTAATCAAGAAGAACCGAGGAGAATCTTGACCGATGAGGCGTCTATGGGGCGGGGACGAGTTGATATGGAGCAAGAGGGATGCTCTGGTCAATCAGAAAACCATGGTTTTGAAGGCTCTGAATTGTGCAGAAGATTGTGGATAGGACCTGGAGATCATCTGGGCTCTGCATCTTCTGTGATGGAGAAGTTAATTAGAGCTGTTGGGTATATCAAAGATTTTGTTAGAGACAAAGATGTTCTTGTTCAAGTATGGGTGCCTATAAACAGAGGGGGAAGAAGTGTTCTCATCACAAATGATCTGCCATTCTCTCAGAATTCCAGCTGCACAAGACTCACCAAGTACCGCGATGTCTCTGTGAAATATGAATTCACTGCTGATGATGATTCTAAAAATGCTTTGGGATTGCCTGGTCGGGTGTTCTCAAGAAAGGTTCCAGAGTGGACTCCTGATGTTCGATTCTTTAGAAGCGACGAGTACCCGAGAGTCAATCATGCGCACGAGCACGATGTTCGTGGAACTGTAGCACTTCCCATCTTTGAACAAGGTAGCAAGAACTGTTTAGGAGTCATTGAAGTTGTTATGGTTACCCAGCAGATCAAATATGGTTCAGAACTTGAGAGTGTTTGCAAAGCTCTTGAGGTCAGTCTCCTTTATATTTTGTCTTTAAATTCTTTGTTACATTTACCTCAAGGTTTGAATTTGTACAAATCAACTCAAAATCTCATGAACTCACAAACATTCAGGAAGTGTTGTTCCTTTTATCAATGCTTCAATGTTTATATGGACCTTAGAAAATTGGCTTGAATGTGTTCCTTTGTTGTTTATGTTCATGTGAATTTGGGTTCCTGGATACTTGTAAGATCCCACATCAGTTGGGGAGGAGAACGAGACATTCTTTATAAGGGTGTGGAAACCTCTCCCTAGCAGACGCGTTTTAAAACCTTGAGAGGAAGCCCGAAAGGGAAAGTCCAAAGATGACAATATCTGCTAGCGGTGGGGTTTGACTGTTACAATATTGAATTCGAGTTAAGATAACGCCTGAAATAAGTTCGAATCACAGTGTCTTGAAGCCAAACGGCATTTGAACGATGAGTTAGACCATTTTGCAGTACTTGTGGAAGCTTGACATGCTTAGTTCGAGAATCCTTTATTGATCGGAATTTGCAACTTTTTGTTCTGACTGCAGGCAGTCAAGCTTCGGAGCTCCGATGTTATCGGCCACCCCGATAAAAAGGTAATCGAATTATTCAATTCTTTTCCTGCTGTTCATTTGAACATGAGTTTTTTTGTTTCCACTCAAAATGAAAAATGAAAAATGTGTCTCTTTCAGCAGGTATTTAACAGGTCCAATGAAGCTGTATTACTAGAGATTCAAAACACTTTGAAATCTGCTTGTGAAACGCATGGCTTGCCTTTGGCTCAAACTTGGGCATCATGTATCCAACAAAATAGAGAGGGCTGCAGGCACTCGGATGAGAACTACAGTTGTTGCGTTTCTACGGTAGACCGGGCTTGCTTTGTGGCCGATCCTCGAGTTCAGGAATTTCACGAGGCATGCTCCGAGCATCATTTGCTAAAAGGCGAAGGCATTGTTGGGATGGCATTCAAATCTAATGAGCCATGTTTCTCAAGTGATATTACATCCTTTTGCAACACAGAATATCCTCTCTCACACCATGCCAAGCTGTTCGGATTACACGCTGCAGTTGCCATACGCCTTCGTTGCATTTACATTAGTAAAACCGATTTCGTATTAGAGTTCTTCCTGCCTGTAGACTGTATAGATCCTGAAGAGCAGAGAGTGCTGCTCACTTCATTGTCCACGATTATACAACGATCTTGCAGGAGCCTGCGTCTCGTAAACGATAAGGAGTGTAGGGAGGAAAATATGCAACAATCTTGTCGAAGATCCAAGGTAGAACATCATCAGCTAGAAATGAGTCATCCAACAAATTCATTGTTAACATCATCTGTGCAAAACATCCAACAACAGAGTGGATTCGTCTCGTTATTCCAGGACGGCAAAACATCGGAGATCTTAAGTTCCTCCGGTTACCAGCATCATGAACTTAATTACAATTTGAATGGCGTCGTCGAGGACAGTGAAGAGTGTGCAACTGTAGGTAATAGTTGCTTTTCTGATACAGGCTTGGGAAGAACCGGTGAGAAAAGGCGAACCAAGGTCGACAAAACGATCACGTTACAAGTTCTTCGGCAATATTTCGCTGGTAGCTTAAAGGATGCTGCAAAGAGCATTGGAGGTACCTGTAGTGCCATATTCTGATATTATCTTACTGTTTTCTTTGTACTATCAAACTGTTCATCTTAACTCATTTTGTTACTGTTTCAGTTTGTCCGACCACATTGAAAAGGATATGTCGACAACATGGGATTAAACGTTGGCCTTCTCGAAAAATAAAAAAGGTTGGTCACTCATTGCAGAAACTCCAGCTCGTAATCGACTCTGTGGAAGGTGCATCAGGTGCTTTTCAAATTGGGTCCTTGTATTCTAATTTCCAGGATTTGGCATCTCCAAATCTATCAGGTTCAGGTTCAGGTCCAGTTTTAAGTGCAAAGATGGGAGATTGCATGAAAACATCGAGCAATCCGAACGAGGTCGGGATGAGCAACCTCCAAGGTGGTGGTGCATCGAAATCTCCATCGTCTTCGTGCAGCCAGAGCTCGAGTTCGAACCAATGCTTTTCTAGTAGGAGCCATAAAAATGTTGGGCATTGGAACAAAGGTGGAAGTGAAGATCAAATGGGAGGAGGAGAGAATCCTTGTGATGGAGAGCTGAAGAGGGTCAAAAGTGAGGTAGAGATACATGTATCAATTATGGAAGGATCAAACATCCCTCGAAGATCCCAAAGCTGCAAGTCTCTCTGCAAACACCCTGCCACTGAATGTCTGGTGCACACAGCAAAAGAAGGCGATGGGATGGCTGAGAGGGTGGAAGTTCAGAAAGTAAAGGTCAGCTATGGGGAGGAGAAAATCCGGTTTCGAGTGCATAACCAGTGGCGATACGAAGAGTTACTGAACGAAGTGGGAAAACGATTTAGTATCAGTGACATGACTAAATTTGATCTCAAGTATTTAGATGATGAATCTGAATGGGTGTTGTTAACAAGTGACACAGATCTGCAGGAGTGTTTTCATGTTTACAAATCGTGTCGAATCCAAACGATAAGACTTTTGGTTCAGGAGTCTCGTCGCCATAAGAGAAACTGTGTGGCGAGCGGAGGGTTCTCATGAACGTGCTGCAATGACCACCACATTTTACAATTGTAGAAAGGCATGAGAGCATTGTTGAATATGTTTTGTGGATTAGAAGACAAGAAAGTCAACTGTGTTTATGCCTCTGTTTAAGGAGCAAGCCAAAGCTTAAGGGTGGTGTCCTTTTGGGGTTACATGTTGGCAGTGGCAGTGGCAGTGGCAATGGCAATGGCAATGGCAATGGCAATGGCAACGGCAACGCAGCTACCTCGTATGTAAATTACCTCTCTTTTTCTCTCTGTCTTTCTGTGTGTACCAATTGGAAAGAAAGAAAGATTATTAGTTTTTTTCTTTGACTTTTGGGATTTGTATGTAAATTTGACTTACTGAGGGTGACATAATTGTGGCTGAGCTGGGGAAGACTTTTTTCAGGAGACAAATATTTTATGTGCTCTGACGTCAACATCTGTGTTGGCAATAAGATTTATCAATTATTATGCCTTAATGTTATTTTATTTTATTTCTTTAAAAAATGAAATGCAAATGGGATTCGATGGAATTTGGAGAACACAAAAGCAATCCACAGATGATAGGATGCAATGGGTGGCAGCTAAGCCTTCCATTTTATTCTTCTCTCCACATTCTCTCATATCCAATATTCTCTCTATTTTTATTTATTATTAACAATTCCAATTCCGTATTTCTTCTCTCTCTCTCTCTCTCTCTCTCTCTCTACTTCTACAGAAAAAAAGGAATACTTAATAATTATTATTTCAGTAAATTAAAAAAAAAAAAAAGCTAAAAATATTGTGAAGTGCTTTCCCATAAAAACATTGTTGCAAGTGTTGGTGTCTTTTCTAGGGAAATTTCAGGTGCTCCATTGATGTTTGTATCTGATTCTAATCACCAATATTTTATACAAAGAATATATAAATATTAATTTTCTACACAGAAGGGAACAAAATGGAAGTAAATAAAATAATTGATTGCAGCCATTTATTTTTATCAGAACTATTTATTTATTTCTTGTTTCCTCAAAATAAATTTATCTGATTTTGACTCCAATTTTTTAACAACTAATAATAATCATTCACGATGCGAATGGATCAAACAATAATTTTAAATAGTATGAAACTGACGCAAGCCAGAATGGTCTGTTCAATGTAGAAAACATGTTTAGTTCTTTAATCATTCGGTTCCATTCATATTTATGTTCCATTATGATAATAATTTAAGGAACACAACTGCCTTACATCAATTATTATAAAGAAAATCAATAATGATAATAATAATAATAATAATCATAAACTTTTCCTATTAGACCAAATCACAGAAGAAAAAGAAAAAAAAAAACATGATTTTCACTAGACAGGGAAAACTATTTTCGAAATAGTCACCAAACACCCTTCTCACCTCCCAAAGTGCATTATGGTAGCAAATTCATGAATGGTGATCCTCGTGAAGCCAAAATTGTAGTTGGGAGAGTTTTGCAATATCTACTGCCATGGATGAATCAAAATCTGACCACCAAAAGACCATCTTCCACTCCACAAACAATCCTGCACGGCTACTTTGGATTTGCAACAATATTCATTAACATCATCATAATCAATCGACGGTATCAGAATTGTCCGACACCGTCACAACTTAAATGTCGTTCGAACGCAAGGAAGCAATGCTTTATACAAATTACAAACGAAAATCACTAATGCTACCTTGTATGCCAATTTCACTTTACAAGTTAGAAGCTACTTTATATTTTCTCTTCCTTTCTTTACTTGCGTTGTTTAAGCATGCATGCCAATCAACCCTGTTCGCCTACAAAGCAAATTAAAACAAAGCTCTCATGACCGAGACGAAGTAGAGGGCCGATTGTCCTGTTGCTCGACGAACACACATCTTGAAGGTGGACCGAGCAAGCTCAACACTACCTGCAATCCATGATGGTTTCACAAATTCATGTCAAATTTGATTGGATAATTACACTGCAGAGTACTCAGAAGTTGGTATAACTACCTATGATAGTTCAACCAAGGTACAGTGAGACAAAAATATCATCGGTGATCAAAGAGGGAAAATGTCCAAAATGGGATGAACTTAATTACAAATAATATTTTTCATGCGCAAATGTGGTCATGTGGTATGAGAGAAAATGTCGATATCATCCATACAAGACTACAAGTGTATAGAGCAACATGCTATCGGGTACAAAAGAACACCTGTCCTTTTTTATGGGGCTGATTATTGTTTTTGCCCTTTTTATGAGCATCCCTATTGTGAAAAAGACAAACTCAGAACTTGTACAACAGAAGCATGTCTATACGTACCGGCAAGAATACGAGACCATGCAAAAATCCAAGAAGTACTAGTGCCAAGTACATTTTGAAATAATAAACCTGCAGGACATAGAGTCTTCATATTAATGGACCTGGAATCCGTGAAATTGAAGTTCGGAGGTGTGAAATTAATACCACAAAAACTTCAGTCCTGGAGAAGCAAAGTACAAGGACCCCGACTAGCTTCGTTAGTGTGATTCCACTGCAAACATCAATGTAAAATGAATGAAAATTGGCAAATAATTTGATAAAGAATGATAGTGTAACTATACAAGATTAATTTTCCAAGATTTCATTTCTAAGCAGAGCTCCAGTGTATGATACGGAAAAAAGTACCTAAGGACAGATGCTCCCATTGTACTGAGAGCCTCCTTCATGCGTTGGTCTTTATCTCCACTGCTAACCTGTCAAAAGTAACACACAGATGACTGCAATGATAGTAGTACAAAACTGATTACGATAGGAAGTTGAGAAATTTTTCCAAAACTATATGTTTTCCTTTGTGGCAACGGTATGATAATTATGGCTCTAAACAATATTATTAGGTTTAGCAAAGGATGTTAAGCGTTGACAGTTAAGAGTACATTAATGAAAAAGGAAATCATGTAGCAAAGATCGATACTGACCGAGAAAGCATGTGTCAAATGCACACAAAATTCAACAGCAATTCCCACAGACATGACAAGATTGACAACAGAGATTGCGTTCAATTGGATATTCAAAATTGCCATCACGCCCTGCAGAGTATTATCTTGTCAGCAAAGGGTGAGACTATTTTGTTATTAAAAGGATTAAGCTAACTTCACTACTACGACATTATCCTAAGCTTTCCAGAGATAATTAGGAATATAAAGAGAATACCATGAGATCCACAACAATCATTGCCAACACCAACAAGATGATAGCCGAGGTCCATAAGCTATAACAAAGAAATCAAGCACGAGGAAGCCTAGTTAGCACATTTGAAGGAGAAGAATATCTGTCTACTTCAATGCAAGAAACACCCTCACTAACCTGCATGTGATGATCAGACACACAATAAACACCGCACCTGAAAAACAGTAAAAAAAATAAAATCTAATCAATGCTTTAAGAACCACCATGACACTTTTCATACCTTTACTGGGGATGAGAATTGTTCTTACAAGGTATTCAAATGAAAACAAGAGAAAAAATAATAAGAAAAGAAGACCAACTTAATGAGGATCTTTGGACAGAGAGCACACTACAACAAAGAGGTCTTATCCTCGACATACATTAGGATATAATTTCTTCTAATCTTCTTTCCCATTAAAAAAAGTAGAAGCACAAAGCATTTGCTAGCATCACCGTGGTAGACAAACTTGTATTACACGAAATACACGGTAGTCTTCTACACTATTTATAAAACAATGCACATGCAAATGTCCTTAATTACTGACCAATAGCGATGGCAAGGTTGATCAGTGCTGTTCTCCATATATTGAGGTATTGCTCAAAAAACATGTAAAATACAGAATACGGAAAGACTTCTATCTGCAAATGACAAAGAGGGTCAGTTCAAGATCAAGATAATGCAACAGAAGCAAGTAGTTTGAATAAAGCATTAAAGCAAAAAAAGTCTTCAAAAGCAGTTTGCCACTCTCCTATTCAATCAAATGGTGAAACCAAGATACAGGTACGATCGTTGTTAGTTTAAAATAGTATGATATGAAAAAAAATCAAACAAAAATTATAATTGAAAATTTTACCTTCAAAGAATCAGAAACCCTTGAACTCAATTCTTGAGCAGCCCTCATCGAATTAATATAGTCAACCTGATAATTTTTTGTTGATTACAAAAGTAAAAAACAATCTTTATTTTAATTATATTCTTTAAATACAACTATCTAAATTCAAATTATTAACGGGCCAAACCACACCTGCTTATTCAGGGGAGTATGGTATGTTCTGAAAGAAGATGCTTGAATAACACCATTTTCATAGCCTGGTGAACAAAAAAGAAAAACAAGTGTTATTTAATTTAAGGCTGCAAGAAATCTTCCACTCTCATTTAACATATATTATCAAATAGTGCAAGAGAAGAAATCCAATCCAGCAAACCTTTCAGTTCAACACTACTAGTGTATGCCCCATGACCTCCTTTAGCACAATCAGCAGAAGGTAGAGCACTGAGGAACCATGGCAATTTCTCCTTAAATTGTGTAGTGGATGGCCTACCACCATGCAGATCCGAGTGAAGAAAGCACTGCATAACTCCTAAGCATTAATGTTCACAAATTCTAAGACGAAAATTAGGACTCATGACTCAGGATTGGCTCCTAATTTTGCAAAATACTGAAAAGCAACCAGGCAACAGTTTTACCGTTGTACAATCTTTGCATACTCCATTCAGACCACAAGAACCACCATTAGAAGCACAGCAAGGGGCCTGAAAAGGACTAAATTCAGTAAATTTAAGGAGATAACATGCACACAATATACAAAAAATTCTCAAATATTTCTAAAAATAATAAACCAATTGTTGTCACTGATATATCTTATAATTGGTAAAACATAATACACCAACATAGTTACGAGTAAAACAAACTTCAAAGGATATTGCATTAGAAGGAAGAGAAATGAAGATAAAATCAAATATAGAAATCCAAACCAACTGTAGAATGAACAATAGTCTGTCCATGATAATGGTATTACAGCTATGATGTTATTTCACAAGAAAAATTGCAAAGGAACCACATGACCTGATCATCAGGGGGGCAATAGCTCCCATTCGTGAACTTCCGACAACATCCAAATGCTTCTGGAGATATCCACACAAGATAATCATCAAGCCATGAAGCAGCTGGTTTAGCAATGTAACTTGACTCTGGTATTAGTGAAGCTTTTGCAATCTGCAGGAAAGAGGAAAAATAAATCCTTGCTTTGGGAAAAAAAAAAGTGGAATAAGCCATTATAAAACAGCAATAATGTTATTCTCCTACACATGTTGGAAAAGACTTGGAGCGCATCAAGAATATTGGAAAAGACATACATATTCCTGTGAAAAATATTGGAAGATAGATGTACCTCATTTAAAAGAGAGTTTGAGTCACATTGACTGATGGAGCATAATTGGTTTGTCTGTCTTGAGTCTGAGCTGAGCATTGTAACAGGATGTCAGGATACCAAAAAAAAAAAATTCATCCTTGCTATTCCCACTAATAATAGTATACAACAATAATAGTTGGCACCGACCAACTCCAAATGTTATAAACTAACTACAAGAGAGTGCAGAACCTACACTAAAAAAACATCGAGAGACATAAATCCATCAAACATGGATGTGTACGAGAATAATACTTGGTCCCGATCAATTCTAAATGCTATAAACTAAACACAAGATAGAGTGCGTAATTCTTGTACAGTTTTACCTATAATTGTAGTTCTTTACAACGAAGTATACTGGTGCACCTATTCTGAGATGTTCAGAAATGTTATTGAAGTACCCCTGTAGAAGAAGTAGAAAACAGCTTTAACATGCAAGGCAAAAAAAAAAAAAAAAAAAAAAAAAAAAAAAAAAAAAAAAAAAAAAAAAAAAAAAAAAAAAAAAAAAAAAAAAAA
>NW_019268521.1:6777629-6809265 GCF_002738365.1 Cucurbita moschata
AAAAAAAAAAAAAAAAAAAAAAAAAAAAAAAAAAAAAAAAAAAAAAAAAAAAAAAAAAAAAGGAAAAAGAAAAAGAAAAAAAAGAAAAAACAGAAAGGAATCTCTTGAAAATGTAAAATGAGACAAATAAAAATAAAAACCTGGAGATAAGAATCTTTGGGGAGGACAATCTTTTGTTCCAAACCAGCTTCAATTCTGGTGCATAGTGCCTGTAAAATTTAAGATAATGGAAAATTAACACCAGATATAACAAGCATGGTGAGGGAAACTAATAACCAGACGAGATGAAGAACTCACAATGCTTGCCAATGTGAACCCAACAAAGATGGATATGACAACTATTTTGACTCCCCAGATGCTAAGCACAGGGGCATGGATCTCCTGGATAGACAAAACATGGGGTGTGAAATAGAAAACAGCGCAATTAAGAGATGTCAAATATTATGCAGACATTGTCATATGGAAAAGATAAATGTTTCAAATAAACTGAAAGTGTAAGAGGAAGACACAAGCTTCAACATCTACCTCAACTCTGATGAATTATAGCAGAACTAATGGAACATACAACCATCTATTTGGAGTATGACTGTAATGAATGAGAGCAAATACAACTGAAACCTAATATCATGTTTGCTAAAAATAAAACTCTTAATCAAGAACAAAATAAAAGGCGTTGTCTTAGATTCAAGGCAGAAATCAAGCTCACGAAAAGAGAGGAAAAGAAAGGGAAAAAGACACTGAAGCCTACGTAAAATTGATAATAAGATGGACTTGTCATTCAATCCAAAACTAGTTATGTTCTTGGTTTGAGACTTTGAGTGTGGACCTCAGGAGTCAGATAGCTAGACGCCTACTTATTTTACCCCATCTTTAGTTTCTAGCTTAACGTCATTAATAAAAGAACCTAGTAAACAACACCAGGAGGATGACAAGAAAGACTCAAATGTTACACACCCATAAAAATTACTATCTAAATGATATAATTCCAATTTTTATTTTGTACTTTTTCGTTCAAAATATCTCACAGTTCTCTTGGACACAAGTGGAATCCCCCCGATCATAAGTTTAACTGGTAGAAAAGAACAAATGTAGCATATTTGTCAAGGGTACACATTTACGTGGTGTTAAATTATATGATATCCAAGTTAATATAACAGCGGTGGATTGAGCTTTTTTCCCTCCAAGAAGCACAAAAATTTATATTACACTTAGAAAGTTACCTTCATGTATCGGGCTAACAAGCCAGGATTCCTCTGAGTGATGCCTAAATAATATTCAACAAGGCAATGCATCAGCGCAACAAAGTGCAATGAGTTTGAACAAACACATACACACACACACACAATTACTTTTTTAAGGAAAAAATGATATAAAAAGTAAGTAAGATACTACCTTTATCACTTCCAGCATATCCTGAGTTCTTAATACACGGAAAACAATCAACTCTCTTATCCTCAGTTCTTAAGAAATCAAATACTATGAGAGCAACAAAAGCTGTAACTTGCAGCAGGAAGTCCAGAAGAACGGCCAATGCTGTATAAGAAAGTGAAAATGGTGATTGAAAAACTATATCTCAAGCATCCTCGAGAGCTTTGCAATGGACAAACACTCAAACCTGCAAACATGGAAAAGACACGGCATGCTGGCATAGGAATGAAACTTCCAACTGCAAATGCAAGAACCTCAGATAAACTTGCTAGTGTTATGGATGGTCCAACTTCTACGAGCGCATTGCTAATTCGTCCTTCTAAAGGCAATTCTACTGACTGCCGTTTAACAGCATGTACCAATATACACATGTTATCCACTCCAACCTAATATGTGGATGAGAAATTTTTTTAGAAATGAACATAAAAAGGACTTCACAAAAGAATGCATCAACAGTTACATTTTTAAGAGCATATCCAAGAAGAATGCTAACCATCGTGATTTAAAAATATGTAGCCTACAGTGGATAAACTTTTCAAGAAAGATATAGGTCTTGCCAAAGCATCGATTCAGCTTTTGCTCATTTGAAACAAAATTGTTATCAAGTGAAATGAAATTTTGGGTATATGGAGCTGTCACTGTAAGACATTTTCTGTTCCCAAAATCTTAAATTCTGAAATAATTGCCAATAGCACGTGAACGAGTTGACGAGTTATGCAACAATCTCATTCTTCAGGCAAACCAACGTATTCTAAGTTTCAAAGTTCGCAACAAAATTTTAGTTTATACAAATAACAACCCACTCCCTTCATCAGTACCCAAACAGAAGAACAAGAAGCAACGGAATTGCAATCCTAGAAAACATTGTAGTTCGTATTGGCAGGTTGCCAATTGAGCATATAAAAAAGCACACAAAAAGTCATCAGAGTTTGCACAGGATGTTAAAAGTTAACAAAGCAAGATTGAACTGATATGATCATCTGAGCATGGAGTCCAACTATGGCAAGTCCAGAACAGGAATATCAATATGAAATCATAATCAGGAAGGCAATGTTAGAAAAATTGGATGAAGACAGAACTTACTGCCAGAACAAGGAAAGGGATAACTTCCATAATGATTAGAGTAGATTTGACTCCAATTGCACTGAAAAACCCGACTGATCCAAGAACAGACAACATGACAAGAACAACTCCGGAGAGACCAAGTAACACCTGATCATAGAAAAGAATCATAAGCATATCAAGGCAGAAACTCCAACGCTTGGGAAGAAACATCAGAAAAGTAGAGAATAATCTGATCAAAGTGGAAAAGGAAATTAAAGATGAAGGGCCAAAGTAGAATTAGATTATGTTATAAGCCTGCCCATTACGTACCTTTGATGAAACAAAAAAAGTAGATAAATGTGGTCTATCGCCCAGAGTAAGAGATATGTAAGCAAACATCACAAGATAGCTTATCTGCAGTTTAATTAGGTAAACGGGTGAATTGTCAATTAAGAAGAAACATGACACGATGTGTAGCCACTGCCACACTATCAAAAGTAAAATAATATAAAACTATAATGCAAATATCAGGAAAAAAAAAAACTAAAATAAATCATACGGACAGAGAATGATAATTTAACTGTACAACACAAGAGATTATCTCTAAAAAAGAACTAACCAAGATTGTGATGACATCAGCAGTACTCTCTCTTTTTAATTCTTCTTCAATGGAACTTTCCGAAGAAAAAGAAAGCGTCAAATTTTGAGATTGCACCATTGTCAATAACTCGGTCTATCACAAAAGTAAATTAATATCAAGAAACTTCATTCACTCCTAGAAGACGGACAGACACCATAGCATTAAAATAAAATTATAAAACAATGAAGGAAGAAACCAATACAGAGTCTAAATAACTAGAGCCCGGGAGTTATAGAGCCTAGGAAGAAGAATGAGATTGGTAAGAAAAGCATGGGAATTGAGGGATGTGTGGATGTATATGAGATTGGGATTCATTAGGCTGTGCATGTAAAATGGTGTTTGTTTATTATTACAAAAGTAACACTTTTTGGTTAATAAAAATATGGAAAATGGAAAATTTTTGTTTAATCTATTACTTATTATCTATGATCTTATTGTATTACTTGTTTAAACTACTTAAAGTCCTAGTAAGGTTTTAAAAATATATAATTGGTTATTTGTTAATAAATAATTTCATGACGATTGAATGAGGACGAAATTTATTCATCTCAAACACAGCTTGGGCTTAACAAGCTAAGGATTATTAAACCCACAGCCCAAAACTCAACTCCAAACACCACCTTAAGAACAACAACTAAACTTCAAAATTAGGCAATATTTCACTCATGGAAGTCACTTCACAATGAAGGTAAAGTATATTAAGAGACACAATTTAAAGAGAGGGAAAGCTAATGCACAGAAACAGAATAAGAGATAAACCTTAGCCAACTGAATGAAGGCTTTCTCCCAAGCCACAGCTCGACCAGATTCATTCCCTTCTTTATTAATAGCATTATTCACTGGATAAGTTATTAAGAACGCAGAAGCCTGTCTTGAAAAACTAATGGTAAGATAACTATGGAGATTAATTTATTAAATTAGATTATCAATTAACAAGTAGGTAAGTCTGATAAATTACTTCTGAATAATTGTTCCCAGAGTATCCCCCTAATGCGGTGCTTGGATCAAGAGGAGCTTTAAATGCACTCCTGCAACTGTCTGCAGAGGAGTAATGCTGAAACAGAAACAAATACAAGAAAACAAAAGATTGTCAAATGCGCCCACAGGAGAAGACAATACAAAAGACTTCTCTAATCTACTTTAAAAAGTTACAAGAACTCTAATAGGGCTCATGCATTTAAATTGTCTACCATCTAACAATCAAAACCGAATCAGAAAAGGAACGACATATAATACCTCAAAACAATATTCAAGGTGTTCGACTCCTCCATAGTTATCAAAATTTTCTGGATTCATCTGGAAATACTGTCAAATAGAGTGGATACCTCAGCAATAAATGGTAAAATTATGCTCTATAAATTAAAACCACAGGAATGACAACCCGGTAAAAAATTATATGTTGTTTCAATTGAAATATTTCAATGGATGTGTATTTGTGTTTATAAGATAAGATCAAACTAGCAAACCATAATATCCACCTGCAGGACACTCTGGGTGGCACAATCACGATCCAATGGCTTCAAGCAAATGTCATTTAGAGATACACTTGAACCAGAATAATTAGCTCGAATACCATCTATCTGTAAAAATTGACATGTGCAGTAGAAATTTTGAGAAGGATACCATCATATGTAAATAGCACATTAAACTATGGGAAGAAATATCCCAAGTAATAAAGACGAATCCCATAATATAGAAATCAATCCTAAAGTGTTATTCTAGCAACAACATACCTTCTTTTGTATGCCAAACAGTAACTTAACATTGTTATCATTCAAAATACTTGGCGGCTTTCCGTGCTCAGTATCTGGAACTGTGGCTATTATAATCTAGAAAAGAAATATGGCATTAGAAGTTGTCTGAATACAATAGCAGACGATAATCCTTCTCCAACCCAGCTTCACAATAGGTATGATAATCCACTAGTTAAAAATGATTTTAATAGTTCGCGGAATCATTAAACAATAGTCTCTACCTGTTCAATCCTATAAAAAGGGGCTAAATGTGTGTCAAAAAATTCCTTCTCTTGGGATGCTCTGCTTCCTGGTCCTACCCATAGCTGAAACAAATACAGAAATCATCAAAAGGCCAACAACTGACATTTGGCTAGAATTATAAAATAATTAATACAAGGAAGAATTTGAGGATGGTTCTAATTTAAAAGCCTTCATGAAAACTATGATAAGAAACTTGAAGTGAAACACAATAACATGTTTTACTGTAAAAAAGGAAAACAAAACTTTCTTCACTGAATTATATAATAAAAGAATGTAGTAAATTCACTATATGTTACCTAGATTCTGACTTGAATCAAAACCATTATAAGCAGATAAGGGAAAGAGGTGCCCAGCGATAGCACTCATCCATAACAAGGAAGACTAACAAAAGTTGTCACATCATTTGCTTATCAGTCACATTAATATATATATGTGTGTGTGTTTGTGATCCACATATTTGCATCTTTTTGACAAAAGTTGTCACATCATTTGCTTATCAGTCACATTAATATATATGTGTGTGTGTGTGTGTGTGGGACTTTTCCTTGTCATCCATTTGAAGCTCGCCATATTATACCTTCTCAGGCCTTGTCTCCACCTTGAAACGAATGAGGCCTAAACACAGAAGAAGAACAATGGCGAGTGATGAAATCAACACCAATGTTGGATTTCTAGCCACCCATTTCCCATATTTCCTGAGAAGGCACACGAACAAGAATAATCATAAATGTTATTTTTACATCTGAAATAGTAAAGCAGCATTGACGTTCAGTACCTATAAAAATTGGACATGTATCCCTGGACAACTGAAAGCTGAATCCTACTTCTGATTTGAGGAGCATCTTCAAGCATCTGAAGTATATGAATAGTGAGCAGAAAAACTTCAGTCAACCAAATTGAAAAATTAATGTTAATTTCAAATTGAAATAACTGGTAGAAATCAAAGGCAAAGAATGACTGGCAGCAGCTAGTATCTTGCACGACTATGGTTACTTTTTAAAAAAGGGATTTACTATGAAGTATTAGCAAAGAAATTTCTTGTAGTTGACCAAGGAATCTGTGTAACGCGCAACATCAACAATTAATAAGTATCAACTAAAGAGCATATACAGAGTTGTTTGAGAGGAGACTCGTGAACCACAATAAACATCACCCTATTAGCGACATAGTACCAACATGAAGAGCATGAGGTTTAATGGAAAGTTAATCTAAGACAGTCCATTAAGTTAAATGAAGATAGCATAAAAGAAATGTCGGAACAAACGAACCTGCATTGGCAAACTTTCATCCTTTTGCCTAGTAGCAGAATGGAGACTGCTACCATCCATAATATTCGGCATTGTTTTAGTTCCCGAAGAAGGGCTCTTTTGAGATTTGCGATAAAACAAACTCCATCCAAGAAAAGCAGAGGCAATTATAATGTATAGGATACACAGAGCGAAGTCGACACATTTGACCTATAGCAATTAGAAAAATAAATCTTTAAATACAATATGCAAAACTAGCACACACAAGAACAAGACGGCCAGTTTATGCAGTATTTTCTCACCTTGAGAGACCCAATTCTCACTGAACAAGAATTTTTTCTATGGAAAACGGGGGTTGAAGTACTACTGCAGACGGGAGCTGAAGGGCAATCACCACAGGAACATCCTAGTGAAGTATCTCCACAAGAATAAGCCGATACATTCATATGCTTCATTCCAGATGACTCAGACATGGTAGAGGGAAATCCAATAGCATATGGTGAACCAGGCATGCTAGGACTAGCTCGTTTACCGATAAAAGCAAACCACTCTGCCCACAATCATACCAATGCCAAATTTTAGAAGAGAGCACACAATAAAACAATCTTTCATATATATATATATCAAAGATATGATCCGTTCACACTACAAATAGTGGGGGAAAAGGGAAAAGAAAAAAAAAGTAAAATAAAAAAAGCTACTGGCTAAGGTAGAGAAAATAACCCGCTCTCAATTTTTTTTCACACTTGGGAGTACCTCTACTTCTTCCCCATCAATACTTTTCTTCCATTCCCTTACTCCACAGAAAAATATTACAAAAATACTTTCTAATTTGGGTACATAAAAAATGTGATGATCTCGAGCTTGTCCAGCAATCAAATAGTGTATGAGAGTGCACATACATGCATGAGAGGAAGAGAGAATGTTAACCTTTGAAATTTTGAGCACCAGCACCAATAAATTGCATGGCTCGTGTGTTCATCGTACCAAATTTTACATCTTTGCAGGACTCAAATAGTCCTTCACCAAAAGCATCAGCTACATAATAATCAATGGCATCAACTGTAAGGCTGCTATTAACCTAAGCATAGAGACAAGTCATTAAAATTCAATGTGGCCTTCCAACTGCTCGATATATGAAGAAGTCTAACATTCAGCTAAAGTAAGAAGAGATCATCATAAAGAGGTCAGCATTGGGAAAGAGCATGCAGAGAAAATGCATAGAAATTCTAGGCAAATGCAACCAATATGCATGGTGATTATTGACAGGGACTGGGAAGAAAGGGAAAAAGACTGGAATTTGCTTGCATATAAGCTCAAATCTCTGGTACGAAGATCATCTGCAAAATTGCAGAAAACTAGACCGCAATATGGAATTAACAGTTTTAGACTATGATTCTGTGAAAAAGAAAAAATGTCATTAATCATTGTTTATATTGAAAAGAAGTGAACTACATTATAACCTCGCTCTTATATATCCTAATCTTTTCCAAACATCTATGTGCAATTACTTGGTAAGTGATTGCTTTTATGACCTCCTACTCGTCTTAATAATAAAAGAGAGATTTCATGGGAAGAGCAACTAATATCTGCCTCTCTAGCAGGTTCATCTTTGCTTGGAAGTTATGGAAAACAAAGAAAACAAACACGTAATTTCTAAATAAATGCTACTTACTAAGTGAATGGCATAATTATATAAGTTTTATAAGAAAAAAGTGTTCTAACCTTTAAAACAGAAGTTACATTAATGAATAAGCTCTGATTTGGAGAACAGGTAAGCTCACAGAATAGGTTCAAAAAGTTTCTTAAGCATGCTGGACAACCAACAAGAAACGGAATAGCCTGCATAAAATACACGAGTCATATTATGGGCCAAGAATTTGAAGTACTTTCATTAAAAGAAGACACGAGAAAGCTGAAACTTGAAAGTTCCTTTAACACTACAAAATGTAACGCATTGCACATTCAGGTATTAAACAAAAATCAAAAGGCTAATTCTTCCGTGCAGAAGAACTAATACCCAGAAAAGGGCTGTACAGTGCGTATTTTCCGCTCTAGAATACAGGGGCATGCATTCTAATATTTTACATGCATTTTAGTCAACAAGCAATATATATTAGTTTTAGAAGAAAAATGCATATAAAAATTCTCATGATGCATTATTCGACCTGCTATCAGAGTGCATTGAGTATCTCTGCAACTATGAGACAGCAGTATTAATAATACAAGCCACTTAGAGATCTTACCTGCATAACTTGTGATCGTAGGGTGTCAAATTGTTCTTCTGTGCAACAAACATTGCCAGTAATAGTTGGACATAGACTTTGAATCTTTGATGAAAGAAGATTGTCTGGCTGGGAACACGATAATTTGTGATCATAAAGAAAAACCAGCTAAACCTGCATATTTTATTTTAAAATCGCCACCAGTGCTAAAATATGGATAATCAAAAGTGTACCTGCACAGATGGGGTACCAGTCGGACAGTTCAACACCTTACCATCAGGTCGTTTTCCACAGATACCATACATTGTGCAATATCCTTCAGAATGTTTTTCCCTTCAATGGCGGAGAAAGTAAGCCTTATTAGAAGATTCAAGCGAAAAATATTCGCAGCAATAAATGCTTCAACCAGATAGGGAATGAGATGTGTAGGAAAATAAATAACTATTCTAATGAAACGCAGAAGGGTCAACCAAAATGGAATGCATACCCTGATGTGCCATTCGTAGATAACAGCAACCGTATGTTAGACCTCTCTGCATACGCTAGGACAAAATATAGAACCTGCACATGTCTCTCGACTTTTAGTAAGAAATCAGGGTCGGCGATCGTTTCTATGAATCTCACAATAAACTGAAGTTCTAAAACAAATGGCGAAAACCATAAGAAAAGCATTAGTTAATGGTAGGTAAAACGCTAGACAACTTTCGCTCTGATTGGAATCGACACAAGTTCATAAGAGTTAAAGACTCCACGTCTGGGAATTAAGTTTTAAGCCACTCAAGATGCCCACTAATCATTCGCGTAAATGGATCCTGGAAACTAGTTCCCAGTTTGGATAAGAGACCATTTTCAGATGCGTGAAGCAAACTCACAGTCTCATAAAGCAGAGCGGGAGTTTTTACCCTGACGCACATCCCCATTGCAGATTACCATTATTCCAAGTTCATAAGAAGAAAAGACACCAAGTCTGGGAATTAATTTTTAAGCCACACAAGATGCCCACTAATCATTCGTTTTAAACATTTTCAGATGCGTGAAGCAACGTCACAGCTCCTAAAGCAGAGCCGGACCTTTTACCCTGTTGCTGAAAGTATTCGATATATAATCATTGCCAAGCTCCTCCAACCTTGTCGTATTCTTCTTCCGAATACGGAAGCTAAAACAAAACAGTTAAACAGGAAAAGAAACGAGCGAGAGGAACAGTAGTAGACAGCACACTTTTGACGATTCATAATTTCCATTTCGCAGTATTCGTTCATCAACCAATCACATAAACACGGCATGATAGAGACAAAAATACACAGAAGAATTCACCAAATCCTAACGTCTGGAAAGCGCGGCCAAAGCAAGTAATAAAGAACATACAAACGGATGAAGACAGAAGCGATTCAAGAACAAAAAACGTTACAGCTACAGAATTCTTGCCTGGAGGAGATAAATTGACGCGATAAACCCCAAACGGAGCCTCATTGTGGCGCAGATCAGTAGAAGATGAGTTGGGTGCAAAGCACAACAAAACCGCCAAGAAAGGAAAGCGGGAGTGAAAAGGGAGCCACAGGAGTTGAACTAGAGTCAAGACAGGCTTATTTATAGTTATTGAGGACAGAGTAGGAAAGCCGGATTGTTGGCGCTGGCAGCAGCTTCGCGGTTTACGAGAGAGGGGCAAATAGAATCCGGTTAGGAAGTGAAAGATTGTGGTTATTTACGTGAATAGCACCGCTGCTTTCGGTTTGATTGTCAAGCGGGCCCGCATGACAATGATTTTTGTGTATAATATAATTTGGAGGCAGCCCGAGGGTTTTTCAGTAAATGCAATTGATTAACTTTTAAAGTATTTATTTTTTAAAATTAAATGTATTAGTAAAGAGTTAATATAAATTCTGGCAAAATTTTGGTAGTGTAGTGTGAAAACAAGAAAAAGTGGGGGATGAAAATGTAATATAATTCCAGATGTAGGCAAATTCCAAAGCCCCAACTACCGCACATTTAAAGCCAACACATTCTGAAAGTCGATGTCAGTGGAATAATAATTAAGCTTCGAACAAAGCCCACTGAGCGGTGTTGTTATATTTTTGTCAAAGATGGTTTCAAATAATGCCCAGAAAACAGGGAAGTCCCAGTTTAGACAGGTTCTCGTAAATGATTGTGAAGTGAAAATGAGGAGGAGTAGAAGCAAAAGGGATGGCTGATTGAAGAGTAGAGAGTAGAGAGATTTGTGGGTAGGAGGAGAAGGAGGTGGGAGCAATGATGATGATAACGAGGAAATAAAGTGAAATATCTCTCTCTCTCTCTCTTTGGGGCCTTTTCGCAAACAGATGGTGAGCCATTCATCTTCATCATTGCTACTCATTTGACGCCATCATCGCTACTCATTTGACGCCATCGGCGCCACGCCTCGATCATGCACAAACCGAATATTAAACTAAAAACTTGCCATCTCGCTCACATGCCGCCTGACCCCTACCCATTATGTAGGGACTCACTTCACTCTTTGCACCTACTTCTAACAATTCAAGCTCCAAATTCTGGCCAACTCTTGGGTCTACACTGTTAGAACTGTTCGAACAGGCAATCCCAATCCCAATGCCATTGCCAGCCGGGATTATGTACTACCCTTTTTAGTTTATTCTCTCTGGGCGCGAGGCTCCGATCTGAGATTAATACCCATTTAAGAATTGGGTTTAAAAAGTTGGGGGCAAAAATTTTCACTAAAGCTTGAAACTTGAGTATTTGGGAAAGGGAATAAAGTGGCATAGGAGTGCCTAGTAAAAAAGAAACACCCTTTTTTTTTTTTTTTTTTAAGCATATATATATTAAGGATGTTTATTGAAGCCTAAAAGGTAGCCAAAAAGGAATTTTTGTGGTGGCATGTGCACAGGCGAAATGACCAAAATGCCCAAAATAGAGGATATAAATTAACACCAACAATCTTGCTGACCGTTATTTCATACCCCAAATTTGCACTCGAGTAGCTTGCATTGTTAACTTTATAGCCGCCTAATATTTAAAATTTCACACCACACCACTTTTTAATATATATATGTAAAGAATTATTTCAAAACACATGGATTAGAGATTTACACATATTTAACTTTCTCTAAAACAAAATATACAAATAATTTATATATATTTAATTTTCAAACGTGAATTTTGAAATAGATAAATAAACTATTTGGAGTATTAATGAAACTATTTTGAGTATTAATGATTTAGGTGAGACTATCGAGGACAGGTGAATGGGTAGAAACCTGTTACACAAAAACTATTTGGGGGTCAACAAAGAATTAAAGAGATGGTCCCGGAAAAAGTTGTTTTCATTTATTAAATGTGTCTAAATGATAAAGAGTATGATATTATCTATTTTGAGCATAGATTCTCGTAACTTTATCTTTGGGTTTCTTCGAAAGACATCGTACTAATAGAAATAGAAATACGTAGTTTTGTGTTCCAATTTTTGATACCCAATTGGCTTAAAAACAAGTGACAGATAATTGACATGCCTAAAAAGCTAGAACAAGGCATGTCCACCCAATCCACAATTATATCACCATCATTATTTCATTTTTTTCTTTTCTTTTTGGTTCAAATCTCTCCCTCAATGAATCTGGCAGGTGATGGCATTAAATGCGTATAAATGGATTAGACCTAGAAAAGTCAAGCATATTTATTGAATAAAACCACTGTTTAAAAGCGAATCGGAGCATAATTCAGTAATAAATTAAATAGTTCGATCCTACCCCACACCTACGGTTAATCAATTAAGAGAACTAAAAACTTTGATTCGGGCCGAAATGGGCCTGTTGGTGGGCCCAATCCAATTATTATGGAGGGTGGCTTTTGAAAAAGGGAGTGGGATTCAATTTAGTCAAAGTCAAACCTCTAGAGTTGAGTTAGTCAAATGTCTATCACTTGCTTTCACCAAGTTTATTATCAGTTGATTACATTATATACATATATAAATTATGTGGATCATCATCATATGGGCTGGCTTCACTGCACTCGATAAGCCCATATTAAAGAAATATATATATTTTTTAATGAACTGAGAATGATGGAAATCAGAAAAGATAAGATGACGAAGGATCATCCCATGTATGAGACTAGTTGATGTAGTCCGTATTGCAGGCAAGAATCTGTATTACCTGAAATATGTGCAACGGCCATCAAAGGGGAGATAATGGCACTCAAAAATGCATGTGGATTGCTTGCATATTTGGAGTTGGCCGGGTTTTGCTAACACCATAAACTGCAAATGCATCTGCAACCAAATACATGAATGAAAGGCAACAACTCAATTCGTATTCAGATTCAAACAAAACACGAATCGAAAAGAAGAACGAACAAAGAAAGGAGACCCAAATGAACAAAAGAGCTAATATGAGGAGAGTGAAAGGAAATAATGTGTTCATACAAAGTCTATGACTGAACAAAGAACTGTTCTTCCTGAGTTTTGCAGAAAAAAGTTGCGTATTTTCTGATATGTTTGATAAGTGGGGGTTGGAGCTTTGCTCTCCTAGCACAAGGAAATCCACCCCCTTGGGGCCAGCGTCTTCGCTGGCACACCGCACGATGTTTGACTTTGATATCATTTGTAAAAGCCTAGTTTTAAAACTGTGAGGTAACAACGATACGTAATGAGCCAAAACGGACAATATCTGCTAGGGGTGGGCTTGAGTTGTTACAAATGGTATCAGAGCTAAACACCGGGTGGTGTGTTAACAAGGATGCTAGCCTCCAAAGAGGGTGGATTGTTACATTTCTATTTGTGTGGTGAATGATACTTCAATCGAGGAAAAACAATTTGAGATAATTGATTTGATACCTTCCACAGCCATACGAAGACTTGTACAGCAACCACCCTTACATGAATCTTGAATTCTTTCCACGTCTCGATGCTTGAACAGGGGAACGCCTGTCCTTTTGAGGAGATGGTTTGGAGGGACTAGGCACCTCGTCCCTCGGTTGTTCTGATCCGCAACTCTGAGAAGCCAAGTACTCAAGGGCAACAACGATATCACTGACAATTGGCCGGAACGTTGGCTGCTCCTGGAGACACATTGCAGCAATTGCAATTGCATGATGTACACAACGAAGATGGTAGCGACCTTCGAGCAGCGGGTCGATCAATTGAATGAACTTCCTCCGGTCTTTCAGGAAAGGGCGAGACTGAAACGAGGGACGGGGAAAAGTCGTTGTTAGGGGCAGTTTGTATAATATGTCATCTAAAACAACAAGCAGAGCTCAGCCACAGGAAATGAGAACTTACCCAAACAACCAGATTTTGCTCTCCTGGTTTCTTGGTGGAGTCTATAGCTTTCCTACCTGTAATTATCTCCAACAGAACTACACCAAAGCAATAAATATCAGACTTAAGGGTGAGTTTGCCACTCATGGCATACTCCGGAGCACAATAACCCTGTGTTCCCATTACTCTGGTGGAAACATGAGTGTTGTCACCAACCGGTCCTAACTTCGCGAGGCCGAAATCTGAGAGCTTTGGATTGAAGTCATCATCCAGTAAAATGTTTGCAGATTTCAAGTCACGGTAGATGACTGGTGGATTGGCTGTGCAGTGAAGATACTCAAGCCCCTGGGCTGCACCAAGAGCAATCTTGATTCGAGTGTTCCAACTCAATGGCGGTCGTTCGGGGGACAAGCCTGAAAACAAAATACAGAACCACGAAGAAAAGAACCAGCATTACAACCGATGTACATCGAAATTATCTCTAAGTTATTCTTTAGGGTAGAGATTGATAGACATACCAAAAAGATGGTTTTCCAAGCTTCCCATCGACATATACTCGTAGACCAACAGTCTTTGATCTCCATCAGTACAATAACCAATCAAGGTGACAAGATTACTATCATCTAATAAACTTAACATGAGAACTTCGACGATGAATTCCTGATATCCCTGAAGACCTTTACGGTCGAGTTGTTTAATCGCAACGAGCTGCTCGAGCAAGCAGATAACAATTGCATAAATATCAGATTCAAGTAAAAGCACATTGTGTTTTTCAGGAATGTAGGTGATAAAAAAATGAAGCAGCAAGAACAACCTGGCCTGTTCCTAATCGTCCTTTGTAAACTCTTCCAAAACCGCCTTCACCAATCAAGTTCACTTCCTTGAAGCCTCTCGTGGCCATGGCTAACTCGCGAAATGGGAAGCTTCGTGCAGCCCCACATCTCCGGTTGTTTCCATTGCTGGATTGTGATTCCTTCCCCTTTCCAATGTCTGAGCACAAATTTAAGAAGCATAAGATGAAAATCAAAAGGCCTTCAGTAATAAGAATGAGGCAGTAGGAGTAGCGATTTACCATTTGAATAGGAGTTCCCCCTCCGACTCCCTGCGAAATTTTTGCAAGTTTACAGATCCCAAAACATCGAAGATTCTTTGAAATCTGACCTCAAAATAATGTAAGAAAGAGAGAGAGAGAGCGCGTAAATTGGAACAATTACCATACCGTTGTCGATTTCGACCTTGCCGGCGTCTTTACGACGGGGACGAATGCAAGAAAACCAGCTCATATCTCCAAAATAACTCAAACCAATGATATCCCCAATTCCCAATTCAAACCTATATGAGCCTCCCCCTCCGAAACAGGAAGATTCGAAGACTAACCCTAGGGTCGGGCACGAGAAGAATCGTTAGAGAGGGAGAGAGAGAGGAGGAGGAGGAGGATATTTTAGGGAAAAAATTAATAAAATAAAGAATGTAGGCTACATAATCTCAGAACCCAGCCAAAAAAAGCAAATAAATAGGGAAATTCGATAAGAAGTATTGCCACTGCCGATCCTGATCTTTCAAACAGAGATAGATCTAAAGGGCAAAAATGAGAAAGCAAATAAAAACAAAGAATGGGTTGGCCGGAGGGCGAGGGCGAGGGCCATCGCCGGCGATTGAGTTCAGATTCCGGCGAAGTAAGAGGGAAAGAAAATTCAAGTTGAAAATAGGCTTAAAGATAGCATTTTTTTTTTAGGGTTTGAATCCGGGGGGATGGTGGGTCTTCATTTCTTTGCATTTATGGTTGTGGGCAATCGTCACAACTCGCTCTCTTCCCTCTGAATTCTTCATTCCCTTCGCCCGCATATAAACGTTCCGGTCGGTGGCCGGTCGTCTAGTTCCTGCCACCGCCCTTCATCATCACTGCTATTTACGAAACTGACACTTTCCGACCGGTTCTGATCGTGGGTTATCGTGTTGACTTTCGTTTTGGATCAGGTCAACGCCTTCACTTTAACGACGGTCGTTAAATCTTACCTGACGGAGAACTGTACAAGTCTGATCCACATCACATGCAAAGCTGATTAGAAAGTCAAATAAAATAATTGATCCATTCATCGTTTAAAAGACGGTTTCAGTTGAAAAAAGGACACGAATGTTGTTGATGAGCCAACTGGAGTGATGACATGGATATAAGCAAAGTCGTCGTGCATATGATATTGTTTAATTGAAAAAAAATAAAATAAAATAACAATCCTGTTTGGTTCTACTTCAGCATTCAATGTTTGGCTGTCTGGGGCCATGAGAAGATCTGCTCCGGCAAGGACGCAGGTCCTCTTCTTGCTCGACTTTGCTTTGTCTTCTTCTTAGTGCTTTCAATGTTTTCTCTTATGAAAGCAAACCTAACATGGATTTTCTTTGAATTTTCTTGAAAATCTGAACTTAAATCAAATGGAAGTTGGTGAAGATTCGTATAGTTCGGTCGAAGAAGGTATGAAGCTGGTCAAACTCCATTTGTACGAAGCTGCATAACAAGTTGTTACCATTTGTAAACTAAACCCAATAACTTTGTAAGCCCACTTTAAAATAAAAGCCCATTTCGAAAAAACCCTTGATCAAATAAACTTAGTTCCAGGAGGTAGGTGAGGAAGACAAAACCACGCTGCCTTACAAATTTTGATCAAGAACTGCATCAAATTTGACTCCGACGACGTGAACACATCAACATCCCGCCGTTGCCCAGAGGTGAAACTTTTGTTGGAAATCTGTAGCTTTCTGACCACTTCAACATTTGAGATATTGACGGATTTTTCTTTTCTTGAAATCATTTCAGATCTATCGAAGGAAGCTTCAAACCTGAGTGGATCTAATCAATCGGGAGCAGAATATTCGGTGTGATCGGATGAATTGAAGGTTCGGTTGATCTGTAATGATTCCGGTAATTGCAATTTAGTATAAACAATTTCAAATGGACGCGATTTACTTGTTCTGTTTGGGGCACTACCTTGTTCCTCTGTTTTGATTTTTGGTGGCTGCTAAGGGACCTTATTAGATTGCCCTAGGTTTTCACCATTAACCACCTGGCTTAGTAGTCAATAGGGAGCATGTAAATAATTAGAGAGAATGGGTTAGTAGTCACGAGCAGTGCTAATCCCTCTCTATAGTAGCGACAACTATATGTAATGGGCCAAAGTGACTAATGGTGAACTTGAGCTGTTATAAATGATATCAGAGCCCTACACCGGATCTTCAAAGGGGTGGATTGTGAGATCCCACGTCCGTCGGAAAGAGGAATGAAACATCGAAAAAGTTCCTCAATCACCAATGCAGATGTCTTTTAACCTTAATTTTCAGCCTAGTTCGCATACTTTGTCGTTGATTAGCCCACAGCTGTTGGGGCTGGAATGGTGTGTTTTGGTTGATCTTGATTGATTTTTCAGATTTGGATATTGTCTAAAATGTCTTGGTTCTTGATGTTCAGGTGTATTAAATCCTTGGGGTTGTTCTTGAAGGCGTTCTCGTGCTTGTAGTCAACTGTTCTATACTCACCCCTAAATTGCCCACATAAGTTGAGTTTAATAACAACTTAAGTCATCGTTGGTTGTCCCTGCTGTACTTCATGGTTATCTATGCCCAATCCCAGCTCTCAGGGCCCCACCTCCCTGCATTATCATCCCCCCTTCCCTCTTCCCACTCTGTTAGTGAGGTTCGCCTCCCCCTAAATTCTACCACCCCAAAACACCGCCATCTTCGTGTTGTATGCTCCAGCAGTGATAAGAAGGGAGTACCCAATTCCAACTATGTTGTGCCGCTCAATAAATCATTTTCCGCAGCTAACTCATCCTGCATCACCCGACCCCTTGCCGAGATCCTCCGGGATCTAAACAAGAGAATCCCCGATAACATCGCCCAGAAACTTCCTGAATCCGCTACTTTCATCCCTTGGTTTCATGCCAATAGAATGCTGAGTTTCTACGCCCCTGGATGGTGTGGAGAGATACGAGACGTTATATTCTCCGACAATGGAAGCGTGACTGTGGTGTATCGTGTGACTGTAAGAGGATCTGATGGAGAGGCACACCGTGAATCGACTGGAACAGTATCAGCCACCAATGGCAGTAATGAAGATCCTGTAGCTGCGGCGGAGGAAATAGCTTTTTGCAAGGCTTGTGCAAGATTTGGGCTCGGTTTGTATCTGTACCATGAAGAATGAATGAATATGCCATGCTTATGCTTATGCTTATGCTTATGCTTATGCTTATGCTTCCAACATGTATTGAATTAAAGTTATTTTGTAGAAATGGGTATAATGTAGGCCTTCAACTTTAGAAACCTCATTTCTGTGGTGAATGTTATCTGCTCCTTCGGTATACAATTGTTTACTTTTGTTGTGCACGTGCATCTCTTGTGTGCCCATATTCAAACTTTTATTTATTTATTTGTCTATTTTTGTCTATTTTTAAGGCCGAGATTTGTTAATACGGGCTTTACTTTGGGCTTCTATTGGGCTTTGGTTTCAAGCCCGAGATTTGTTAATACGGGCTTTACTTTGGGCTTTTTTTATTGGGCTTTGTTTTCAAGGCCGATATTTGTTAATACGGGCTTTTTTATTGGGCTTTGTTTTCAAGGCCGAGATTTGTTAACGCGGGCTTTACTTTGGGCTTTTTTATTGGGCTTTGTTTTCAAGGCCGAGATTTGTTAACGCGGGCTTTACTTTGGGCTTTTTTTATTGGTTTTGTTTTCAAGGCCGAGATTTGTTAATACGGGCTTTACTTTGGGCTTTATTTTAAATGCCGAAATCTGATAAGACGGGCCTTCGGAGATGCTCTTCGCCGTGGCGGGGCGGGAGTCGCACCGCCAACGAATATTAGGGAAGAAAACACAAAGAGGCGGAGAGATGGGGAAGGGCAAAAAATAATATAATGACGTGGACCAATGAAATAGGAGTGCGGAGATTATTGAGGTGGCAATAAATTTAGAATCCCGCCTAAATCCCTGCTTTCATTTCCTGGGCAATTGAATTTCCAATTTGCCCTTCTCAGGGGCATAATTATCCCTTTTTTATTCTCAAAACTCTCTCGACCCTCGTATCCCTTCTCTCCTTCTATCTCGAACGCAGGTCCGCTTCTTCCTCCCTCTTCAAACCCTAAACCTAACCTATCCTCCCTCCGGAGCTCTCTTCCTTCGGTACGTTACATTGATCTCCTTCGATTTCTCACGTAATTTCACGCCTTTTGTTTGTTTCCTCTCGAGATTTTTGCTGATCCGATCGTATACTGCAGGATTCGAAATGAAAGGCGGAAAATCGAAGTCGGAGTCGAAGAAAGCAGACACCAAGTAAGTTTTTTTTTCTTCCTCCGTGCTTTTTCTGTTGTATATGTTTATGTTTTAGTTTTGATCGGCCCTAGATCTATGAAGCCTCATTGTTGTGAATTACGTGTCCCAAAGCTAGGCGTTGACCTCTTTCTTTCTGATTGATCGTTGTCTATGGTTCCCCCCTCCTCCTCAAAATATTGTAGGCTTGCAGTGAAGAAAGGTGCAGCCAACGCGGGCAAAAAAGGAAGTAAGAAGGCAGCGAAAGATCCTAACAAGCCCAAGAGGCCCGCCAGTGCCTTCTTCGTTTTTATGTAATTTTTTAATCTTTTAATTTACTTTTCGAATTCTGAATTATTCTGCATATATTCAATTTATTTGATTTTCATGGTTGTGAAGTTTTTAAAAAAAAATGTCAACAAGGACAGATTAACGATGAACTTGATTTCCACGATTTTTTATTGGGGCATCCAACATTTGTAGCTAACGATATTCAAGTTCGTCTCAAATACCTTACGGAAACACAAGCGAATGTTAACACAGCTTGGCTCTCTACAAAAGAGATTCCTTTGATTTGTTGTGTCTATTTGCTTTACAACCTTTTTTTTTTTTTTGCAGTTTTCTTCCTGTAAATCGTTGAGTACGTATAATTATTGTGTTGTCATGTTGTTGCATTTTTTGATAATTAAAGGGAAGAGTTCAGGAAGAAGTTCAATGAGGAGAATCCGAATAACAAAGCAGTGTCTGCTGTAAGCTATTTAGCTTTCTAATAGTCGCTCTTTTAGTTTTTGACTCCATTCCAACTTTTATGGCTCTTTGTTGAAATGATCGATGATACCGACAAATGATGCAATCAGGTTGGTAAAGCTGCTGGACAGAAATGGAAATCGATGTCAGAAGCTGTACGTGATAGCTATCGTAGTATTTCTTATACTAAACCTGGTATTATAAACTCTGTCTGAATTACTGTTTATAATATCAGGATAAAGCACCTTACGTTGCCAAGGCTGACAAGAGGAAGGTTGAATATGAAAAAGTTATGAAGGCCTATAACAAGAAACAGGTATATCCTCTGTTAAAGCTTATGAAGCATTTATATTTCCGCACTGTTTTTCTTATTTGAATTGAATTCACTCCCCTTGTGAGTTTCAGGCCAGTGGAGCCAATGCTGCAGAAGAAGATGAATCTGAGAAATCAGTGTCTGAGGTGAATGATGATGAGGAAGGAGATGAGGGCAGCGAAGAGGTAATCTTTTTTATGGAGTTTATTTAAATTAGACATTATAGTGGTAATGTTTGAGCCCTAAATTAATTATATTATATTTTTCTTTATTTTTACAGGAGGACGATGACGAGTGATGAAGATGTAGATGATAGCAACGTCATTTAGGCTCTCAGTGTACTTGATCTTTCCATAATAATGGTCTGATCATTTCCTGTTAATTGGTTTTGTTATATCATGAAAATATTTTAGTATCTCCCTGTTATTTTGTTTGTGCATTCAGTTAACGGAAGGTTGTATTGGGAGATCATCTGTCTTGTACCTTACAATGTTAGTTATCCAATCCAACTATCTTTTTTTTCCCTTATGTTTCACTGAGATAGCAAGAACACTCCTCTTCACACCATGTGATAAGATGAAGATTCAATCAAATCCACCCACTAAATCTGTATTACAGTTAACAGACAATCTCTGAATTCCAGTTGGCCACCCTTAAACAGAGATCTCTCTTTTAATAAACCCAGTGCTTGTATTTTCATATCCATTTAGTCGTGTGCCGGTCATGGTTATTTGTAGGCCAAAAGCTTTTCAAGTGAACTCTGGATGGCCATGAAGGTGGGTGGGTTAGACCCTGTTGAACTTGGAGTGTCGATATCATTTTTACCCCTTCAGGTTGTTTAATGTTTGATTAGGGGTGTTTAATGCTTGTTTGGACAACAATGGGCATAGGGTTGACCTTGTGCCCAAGTAAGAACTCCATCCGAAGTTACCATGTGAAAATCATCCATTTTGAAAGTTTGGTGCTGTCTTCACGGCTTCTAAAACTATAGTGCTCATCTGACCGACCGATGGCTTTTTGGGAGTCTCTATTTAAGCAAGCTATTTCCACACTTAAAAGCCATTAGCTCTCTAGCTTTGGTGGTTCTCTCTTTTTCATTTTACACCGTATACATCAATTCTTAGATGGGGATCTCATTTAAGTGGCTCGCCATCACATCACTCATGTTGATCTTGGCACATAGCTTTTTCATGTGGTCATCAAAGAACCAAATATTGATAGAACCTCCTGAAGATATTGCATTTGATCTTTGATGTCAACTAGTCACTTGACGTGGGACTGACTTAATTGTTTTATTGTGGACTTGTTTATTGAATTTTTTTCGGGAGCCAACTTGGCTATGATACCAATGGTCACAATTACACTTTCTTGAAATATTTGCAAGCGATAGTGCGTCACTCGTTCTCATCATTGAGTGAGTCAAGCCAATTCAAATTCATGTTTTTGTTGGCTAGATGATGTTTACCTAAGTCATTGACCTCGTTTTGATAAGAAGGTTTTAGAAAATGGGAGTAAAATTTTTTTTAAAGCAATGTTATAAGCTAGCAAGCAAGAAAAGGCAATACAACGATCTAGATAATATGGCGACTAGTCATATCTTCTAATAGCACATTTTGAGACAATTCAAGTCTATTCGTGTAATTATGATCAGTGCCAAAACTGTCCTATTCTAAAAATTACAAGCTAATACAACAAAAAAGTAATAAAAAAATACAACATATATATACGAGGGTTTGACATGACATGTAATCACATGCAACACTCCGTGGACAAAAATGACCGTGACACATACATTATTTCCCTCGCTAACTTTTATATGATATTATTTTCATTTAAGAGATGAAGTCCCTCTGAAAACTTACAAGTCATCATCAAACCATCATCTTGTTTCATGACCAAATGGCTCTCAATGCATTTCAAGAAAAGGATAGTCAGTGTAGCCAATTACAGGGTCATGAGTGTAGAAAGTACTACGATCGTACTCGTTAAGGGCAGCACCAAGTTCAAATCTTATAGGCAAATCTGGGTTCGCCAAAAACAACCTCCCAAAAGCAACAAGATCAGCACCGCCATTTCTAATCACTTTCTCTCCCTCCTCCTCCTCGTATCCGCCAGCCACAATGAACGTTCCTTTAAACGCCTTTCTCATCGCCAACAAACTTCTTCCTTCACCTTCCCTTTTCTCAAACTGAGTTACCATCCTCGGCTCGATCATGTGGCAATACAATATCCCATATCTGTTCAAGGATTTGCACATGAACTCGCCTAGAGCTTCGGGATCAGAGTGGCCGCAGTCATTGTAATTGGCGAACGGCGACAGCCGAATTCCGACTCGGTGCCCGCCGATCTCTTCACTCACAGCATTCACTACTTCCAGAGCAAATCTGCAGCGGTTTTCTAAACTTCCTCCATATTTATCATCCCTTCTGTCGTTCACTTGGTCTTTGAGAAACTGATCGATTAAGTACCCATTGCCGCCGTGAATCTCAACTCCGTCGAAACCTGGTTCGTTTTGATTAATGATCAGAGTTTCCATGTGGGATTTGGATAATTTCAATTGGGTCGTTTCCTTTTTCTTATAATCATTAATAATAAGGTAGTATAGATCAAATTTTCTTCTTACCAGCTTCCATGGCATTTCTGGCTGCAACCCTGTAATCGTTGACCACTTGAGTAATCCCCTCCGCCGTTAGTGGCTGAGGAGGGGGATATTCCGGTACTGTGCTTCCGCATATATCTTTCTCAGTCGCTGGTGGCTTGTCCGTACACGATATTGGAGGATCACCATTTGGCTGAAAAGCTATGACACAACCGAGAGAGAGTTAAATAAGGGTCCTTTCGATGATAACCTTTTTACTTGAACCAGAGTTTGTACCGAAATTTAGAGTCAAGAATCCGAAGCTTACAACGATAGGAAACTCTTCCAGCATGCCACAGCTGACAGAAGAAGATGCCACCTTTGTCATGAACAGCCTTCACTATTGGCTTCCAAGCTTCCACATGCTCTGTTCTCCAAATTCCAGGAGTGTTTGGGTACCTTCAAACATATACATTCAATTCAATTGGCAGAGTAAAGAAAAGCCCCCCAAGGAAGAAGAAGTTAAATTATGTACCCTTGAGCAGTTTCAGAGATTCCAGAGGCTTCTCCGATCAAGAAACCGCCCATGGTCGCCCTCTGAGAATAGTACAGAGCGGCGTGCGGTTGAGCCGTGAAATTGTAGAGTGGGGCCAACACAATCCTGAAAGAGCAAAATGAGAAGTCTAAATTCAAGGCCAAGAACATTCATGATGTTTTAGAACAGCATGGGAAAGAGAGAAGCGTCCCATGTCGTAGGGAGACAGAAGGGTCGGTGGCTGCTGAACTTGGCTGCCGCCGTCGGATCGGAGTTCGGGGGTTGCCGGGAACGAATTAGTTTGTAAAGAAGTCATATTGGTATCATGTGGCCTCCAACGTGGGTAACTAATGAGTGTTGTTTATTTGTAGGAATGGAGATAAGTTATTTTAGGAACGTGGCCCAAACTAATAGATGCCACCAACACTCCATTAGCCATATTGACTAGAAGCCAGGAAGATTCCCAACTTTTTGAATGAATAGCGTACACCAAAAAACTTCTTTAATAAATTGAGAATTAGAAGATTAGTTCCACGACTGATGATTTATTTATTTATATATATATGAACCGCAAGAAAGAAGTAAGAAGAAAAGAAAAAAAGAAAACCAATTATAAAGATATTCAAAGTTTGCACTTTTATGTCAAAATCAAAATTACAATATTGTCCTTGTTCCACTTTCCTCTTAACATTTTAAAACCAATTTTGAAATACAAATCCACTGGAACATCAGATAAAAGTCCGTGGGGCAGGCCTACCATCAACTGAAGAGAGAAGGAGAGGGCCTAATGGTCATTTAACAAATTAATTTGGTCACCACTCACATCCCCACCCTTTAAATATGGCATTATTTAATTAATTTATCAAAAAATATAATAAGAGGAAGAAAATCCCTTTGATTACGTTTCCAGAAAAGGTTAAATTTTCAGTCGGCAGTTTCCGCAGAAAAAAATGACCAAACATTTTTCTTTGTTTAAACTCTAAAAATACCAACGTTGCATGGAATTGGAATATTCAACCACGACAACCGAAGCCATTGGTTCGTGGATTCCACGCGCTTCACCTGCGAGTAGAGGGCGGTTAATATTAAAGAGACATTGCCGTCGTGGCAAAGCAAAGAAAAGATGAAGAACAAACCGAGATTTCCTTCGGAAGACCCGCCGCGACCCGCGGAATTAGTGATAGAGTGCGCGTCCGACGTGGCATTTTTTTTTTCCGTTTTGTAAGGTCCTATCCAGTTCTTCTGTGCTGCTTCCAATTGAGTGCTTTCCCCCCTTTTTGCTTTGCTTTAAGTTAAGAGGAGAAATGGAAATGGAAATGGCCAAATGAGACGTAGAACAACGCACCCAGAAGTTGCAGAAGAAGAGAATGATGGAGTGGCAGAACCAGCAGCAGCAACAGAACCAAACTGAGCAATTGCAAATGCAAATGCAGGTGGAGCAATTGAGCAACGCCGCCGATGGAGTTGGTGGCCTCTACGTCAAGGTGATGACCGATGAGCAAATGGAGCTCCTAAGGCAGCAGATCTCTGTCTATGCTTCCATCTGTGACCAACTTGTCGAGATGCATAAGGCAATCACCGCCCAGCAGGACCTTGCCGGTCTCTCTCTTTTTCTCTCTCTTTTCCTATCTTCCTGCATTACTCTTCTTATTCATTCTCTGTTTCTTCATTCGTTTGGACCTACAAAAACAGTTCTCTGTTAGATCCACTTGTTGTAGTTGTAGAGTAAGAATAAGTCTGGGTTTGAGAAACTATCCTCCTCTGTTCTGTTCTGTTGGTTGATTAAACTTTAATATTACCTGTTCTGTTAAGATGCTGCAAACGAGAACTGTAAGATTAACCGTGGCCTTGCTGTTCGTTTCATCATCAGAACCATCTGCTTGTGTTTCCTGTTTTTGATCCCTTTGATGCTCCAACATGACTGGAGAAATAGACTCTTTAGGAAAATAACTTTGCTCCTTGACAACTTCAATGTTTTCTGGTTTTCAGGAATGAGGCTTGGGAATCTTTACTGTGATCCAATAATGGCTTGTGCTGCTGGTCACAAGATAACTGCTAGGCAGCGGTGGACGCCCACACCTGTGCAGCTTCAAATTCTTGAGCGGATTTTTGATGAGGGCAATGGGACCCCAAGCAAGCAGAAGATCAAGGATATAACTCTACAGCTGATACAATATGGTCAAATTTCAGAAGCAAACGTTTATAATTGGTTTCAAAACAGGAGGGCTCGTTCAAAAAGAAAGCAAGCAAATTCAGTACCAAATAATGCAGACTCAGAACCAGAGACCGAAGTCGATTCTCCAAAGGAGAAAAAGACAAAACCAGAAACCTTACAAGATTATGAACATTTTGTTCCGAAGTTGAGCAACGTGTATCCTCAGAGATCTGAATTAGGTGCTGAAATCCTTTCCTTTGACACACAAACGAATAAAGGGGAGCCCATGTTTCAATCTTTTGGATCTGGTCATATCAGTCAGATGACCCCAACACAGAATCATAGTATGTCACTCTGTCTTTCCTAATGTTCTACATTTGAGCATTTCTCAAATTTTCTTCATCCAAGCATTTCGTAATGCAGCAATAAATATTTGAGCATGCCGAATCAAACATGAAGATATGCATATTTGAGTGCCCCCTCATCTCTGAATAACTTGCTACTTTCTAATTCAATTTGTCAATGTGCAGGAAATAATATGTCAAATGAAAAAATGAACGTACCGGACTACTCTCCTTACTCTCCTTGTGAAGGATATCACTTGGTTGAGTGATGCCTCCGACATTCCGCAGATCTGCTAGACTGCTTGCACCGAAGCTCATCCTAGAGGAATGTGCGAACCACAACTGACATAGTAAATATTACACTGCATGTAAAAGGAAATCAAATTTTGAAGATGCCTGTGAGGCAATTTATATACGTGGATATGAATGATATAGCTTACAGTACTGAACGAAACCAATTTTTGAAGGATTTGATTACATACGTTACTTGGTATAAATTGTGTATTCCTGCAATTTTAGTTATTTGCTTGATTGAGCACGAATGATGATTAATTTTGTACCTGATTCGTAACGGACTGTCGACTCATCTAGTTCCTGCAGGTCATTATAGACAAAATGGTAAAATCATAACCATTAAACTAATGATGGAAATCGACCCACTTGTATTTTAGTCATCTCCCTGAGAAGACTCCAAGAAATGCAAATGATGCTGTAAAACTCAAATAGATCTAAAGTTCTGCTGATGAATTAACTAGCCAAATGGCTAGAAAATAGTTCATGATGCAACTTCATCCAAAATCCTGATCAATATTCACGGAAAAAGTTTTTTATATCCCCTTGAACTAAAATGATCATACACGAGATCCTGAAGTTATACCCGTAACACTAAGTTCACTAAATTTCCAATTTGAGTGCAACCATACCATCAACAGGCCACGGAAGTTTTCTAACACTATAGATAGTTGGGGATCTACAATGCTATCCTATCTCTAAAACAGCATGACAGTGTGACAAAACCATCATGCAGAAACTATACAGAGGACTTTACAACCCGGAAATAAATGATCGAGATAGATATGCAGTAAACTTTACAATTGTAGTGTAGATGAACATAGATTAAGAGGTTCTTTCTCCAGACACACTGACACTTCCACGTTAGCTGCATTCCTTGAATGGTGAATTTGACCAATCAAAATGGCCCAGATCTCCCATTGTAACCCTAGGTACACAAGCAGACAATTTTATTGGTTTCGACTGCAACACTGGTTAAATTAGGCCAAGCAGAACAACTAATCTTCGTGAATATTTCTATGAAGTTTCCTTCCGTCTGACTTTCAATTTTGTAGACCTCCATCCTCCTGAGGTTAGCGGCCCAGGGGAGTACGAAAAATTTTCAATGGGTTCCATGACGGCCGACTTATTCTTGGCTGAGCTACTAACAGGTAATATTTCCTGCAATAGAAGGAACGAGCCATCATACTGATTTCAATTCATGCTACAGTAACTGGTTAATTGAGTTTCATTTCTCATCAAATTCTCCTCTACCAAGTTTACTTTTCCCTATTCGTATACGAATCACCTTCATATGATAAATTATATTACAATCTACCTTGTTTACTGAAGCCTTCTCTGTATTTGCTTTTAGGTCTTGGATCTCCAAACGCTCCAGGTAAAACATCACCTGCAAAATGATGGGCAAAGAGAAATGAAATTTAAAAAAGAAAAGAAAAATGTGGACAAAATTATCACAATAAAGTTCGAGATGTTGAACTACAAAAAATCCATATGCATCTCATGAAATTTTAGAAAAATTGAATTACACGTACCTTATCAAGTAACTGAATATTTGATGCATCAGTTGCCATGATCTGTACACCAATACAGTTGTCAGTGCAACAGAAGGGGCAAAAGACAGAATTGAATACACAACCATCCTCCTCACTCCAGATACCACGTCCTGAACCTTTTGAAGACCTAACTAGGAGCCTCTGGTTAACAAATAAGATGTCTGTCATAACAACCGGTATATTTGTTGGCAAATTGGCATTTTGAGGTTTTAAGCTTTCCTTATATGTCGATATTAAGTGTGTTTTTGATGATACTGTAAATGAGCACGATAGATATAAATGGTTCTCCGGACGACCCAGTGGGTTTCTACAAAGTGCACAAGATAGATGCAACTTTTTGTCCATTGGAAGGCCGGCAGACAGACAAACAGGAAGGGTGTCATTTAGATTGAGCACTTGGGGAACATTTGAACTCTTAGACTTCCCTTCTGTGAGAACAATCTCATAACTAGAATCTTTTGGGCTATTTAAACTGCCGCTAATTATTGAGCTTTTGTCCAAGCTGTTGCATTTGGGGTTTTTGGTTTTGGGATCATCAACAAACTCTTCTTGAGCAAGTTTGGTAATAGTTAAACCCATAGACTTCCTCCTTTTTTGGGTATGAGAATTTACACTCATATCCAAAGACTCTGTTTCTCGTGCAAAGCTGTAGGCATTTGCAGCAACATTTCTTTCAGGAGTATGTAGCATTGAAGTTTCGGATGTAAGAGGAGTTCTTGTTGATTTCGTAAAACATAAAGAATGGTTAGAGAATTGATCGGGAAACTCAGAGTAGGCCTCAATTATGGTTGAAGTCGATCGCTCATCTTTGGAGTCTCCTGGACTAGGGATGCCTCCAACATCAACACAAGGAGTCTCCTGCACAATTGGTGAATCTGGAACTTGAAGGTCGGTTGCCATAGATAGAAACTCATGGTTCCTGCAAAAACCAGTGGTTCAAGACCATTGCAAATGAAAAATACATATTGATTGCTGTGTAGGGAGATAATAAGAACATCAAATTTATAGAGGTATTAACTGATCATCTGCCTGATTACAGTTCCTGTACAAATGTTCTTAGTTATACAAATTATATACCAACATGGAAAAGCTAATAAATTCTCATTTCTTCGTAGGTCATGCCATAAAAAATATAAGCAAGGGGATCCATATTTACCTCGTATCTGTTTCAACACTGCACTCCAGATCAATTATACAGTTTTTAGGATCCTCATGAACCTGAGAGAAGCTTGAGCGTCAAAATCACATTGAGATTTCAATTATAAAAAAAAAAACAGGTATCATACGTCATTATTGTAGTACTAACTTTCTGCCCACAATAGGTTTTGTCAAATTTCTCTATCTTCTTTCTTCTAAAACTACCAGGGTCTGTAAGAGTAATGTGCTCCTCATTCTCAAATTTCTGCAAGTCACTTTCTGTATTCTTGCTAATGCGCTCCTAAAGTGAAGACAACAATAATGTACTATGGTTCATCAGCTGACCAAAGTATGAAAAGGAAGAAAATAGCACAGAAGAAGCATGGGAAATATGTTCCAGACCTTAATGTCGCCGAAAAAGGATTTTAGGCCCTCCATAGACTGTTCGAAGTTATCAAATTGTTTAATGGATTTTCTTAGCCACTTTGAAATGTATGCCCTGTTCCTCTCTTCCTGAAAACGCTCATCTGTTTGACCAAAAAAGGAAAATGTGAAAAGCTATGGGAGATTTGAGTATTAAATAAGCTTATGTGTCTGCAAAAGAATTACTTTAAGAATGACAAGAAAACTTTAGATTTATAAATATGAGTATATAGCAAAAACAATATCGAAACCATAAAACTAGCTAAAATGTTACAGCCAAGGAATGGCAGCTTCCATGCAAGTTTTGAAGGACTTCTGCTCTAGTTAAATATGTGGATTTCTTCCTCTACCCCGCACAAACAACCATATATGCATACATACAAAATTAGTGACCAGAGAATCTCATATTATTTAGAGGCAATGGACAAGTGAAATTAAAGCAATTACCTAATAGGACAATGGCACCATAGTCAAACTTGTGTCGAATACAGCGTCCTACAGAAAGAAATTGTTACAAAATATAAAAAGGTTATTTGCATGATGCCACTCCACATATGCACATGAAAATGATAAGTAATGAGAACAGCTACAAGGCATACCTGCAGCTTGATTTAAAGCTCGGAAGGCCTGTTGACAATACCACTCATTTCCACTTAAAAGGTTTTTGGATAGTTTATATGTGTCATTGAACTTTTTCTTTAATGAAACTTGAATATCATTTCTGGAAGGAATTATAAATAAATAATCAGAATATAACATTATATACTATTTTCCAAAAGTAAAGGAAGGATGAAGTTCTTACATATTTGGAAATGGAATACCAACTATTATCTGAATATGTTAGTTAAGACCTTCTATGAATAAATACATAAAAAGAAAACATTCAACTTGACAGACACCGACTTTATGATATATAGCTATAAGTCCAATTCGCTCATTAATATGACAATGGACATAAGGCACTCCCAAACACAAGGAAAGAAGATGTTGTTTAAAAGAAGAAAGGATACAACCACTCTAGCATTATCATCAGAAAAGTCTATTCCTTCTGAAACCTGCACACAACAAGGCAATTTAGGATACGCAAAATAAACCCTTTTTCTTTATAAGAAACTGAACTTCTCAAAGAGAACTTTCAAGGGAAAGTTCCATCATAAAATCATCTTACTGGATTCTTTTTTAATAAAAACTTGTTGGATCATTAAATGTCATAGTTTTCTTTCCAGAACCAGCAACTTCCACCTATTGGATCATTATTGAATGAAGTTCTTACATATTTCTTAATAAAGGGAAAAGAAAAGAAAACACATGAGGCACGCCAAGGTATACGCCTCAACTAGAGTGCCTTGCCTCATGCCTCTTGGCATCCTCAACAAGAACTGGACATGCCATGTAAATCAATGTTTCTTCCTCTCCTCGCCTCAAATCTGTGATTTGGAGTCTATCATAGAGTAAAGTTAATGGTTTGGGCCAGCAGTCCACGATGCCTTAACATGGAAAAGTCCCCTAAATGAATAAATGCCTACAATGCTACAACTAATAATCAATATCACTGAAGCTCATGTCCATTCAACCAAATAGTGGACTGCTATAAAAAAGTATGATGCAGCAACTCTTAGCTCAGATACATGATACATAGCAGGGTTTAAAGCAAACTTCAGAGCTTGGTGAAACTTGAAAAGAAGATGATATGTGGGGGCGTGACAGAAATATTAGGAACGGAAATCTAGTCTGGATCTCTAATGCTACCATCATATCAAATTGTATAAATATGACATTTGGAGAAATTTTAGGCTGCCTTATTAAATTAAGAGATTCTAGGTATTTAATACTAGTACCGTTTACTACAGCCTCTAAAAAAACAATATTACAGTTTACCATCATGCGCAAAAGAAGCATCAAAGTTAAAATTTCATCAGGCTATATCAGTTTAGGCAACAGCATGTCAAAAATTTCACGGGTGTTTATCTTTCAAACTGGAAACTGTATATCAACACTCATGGTTGTTTTGGGTCATAGTGTTACAATAAAACATGGTGTTGCCGTAAAGAAACAAGGAAAGTAATTGAATTTTAAGTAATCAAATGGAATGCACCTTTCCTCGAAAAACTGCAAAGAGTGCTGCACCTTCCTTGGGATTTTCACAGCCAATCACATACGGGTGATTGGGTTTAACCTTTTTACCTCGCCTCTTCTTCTCGACTACGAAGTTATCACCAAGACGTATGGTATCATAATATCCTTTCAAAAGGGAATCAAAATCCTCTTGAGTTCCTCCCCTTGGCTCTATATGAAACAATTGAAATCATTCTTAACGCAACACACAAAAAGAAAAAAGAAAATATAGGCATGCAAGCAATGTAAAATAATTCAACTCATCTTAAATTAAAAAAAAAAAAAAAAAAAAAAAACTATATACCAACAGAGAGAATATAAACT
>NW_019268521.1:6809705-6818759 GCF_002738365.1 Cucurbita moschata
CTTAAAAAAAAAAAAAAAAAAAAAAAAAAAAACTATATACCAACAGAGAGAATATAAACTAGCCTTACCAACAAATAGGGACTTCCTTGCATTCAGTCGAGACCATTGACCAGTTTCAGACCAACGATTTTGGAGTTTCTCCATCAGCTTATAACTAGGGAAGAACACTAGACAGCCACCAGGAGCGATCAAAAATATCTCCTCCAGAGATTTTCCTAGGGCATCCTTTAAGAAAACAACCAGTATAAGACCAGAAAATCCTATAATAAGTTTAGAGCAATCATGAAATTCCAAAAATACCTGGAATGCATATCCATCGGCTGTTTTATAACTTCCATTGAGTGGATAGTTTCCTGGACCACTTGATATAATAGCTGGCCACACCTGCAGTACAGTTATCGATAGGTCAAAATTTAACAGTTGCAGGAATAGACAAACCAGAAAATAGGAAAAGTCCATTTGAACCTGTGATTCCACGTCAATTACATGAGGAGCTTCCAGTGAAGTTCCAAACTGAACTCCAAGTTCAGATGAGAAGGAATTCATAGGTGACAGGGTCCTAATTGAGTGAAATCAGAAATGATTAGATAGTTAAAATGCCTTCTTAGGCACCATATATACAATATGTCCCACAAAATGAAGATGTAGGGAAAAGAGCAAGCACTTTAAAGAAGCATCTCAATTTCCATACTGTCAACTCAGTATGTTGTCTAGAAATGTGCTAAATGACTGACTTATAACCAACCTATAAACTCTGATCAATGAGAAACTCCAAGTCTTTTTCTTACAGAAGAAAGGAGGATATGTTATAATTCAATTAACATGGCTGAAAAGCATAGTTGTTTAAGCCTCGCTTGAAGATATTTTATGGTTTTCAGAAACTATTTAATACATTACATTCCACTTTTCAAGTCTTAGATGCTCACCCAGATGTCAAGATAACTGATAAGGAAAGATCGCCAATGTCTCTAAATACAACAGCTGGATTCAAGCACCACAAACTGAAAGTATGCGTCCAGTCAACATGAACATTTCCTGAAATGAAAAGTAAATAAATAAATTTACATTAATAAATAAATAAATAAAACCTATTTCAACAGAAACAAAAAGGAACAGTTAGATTTCTAATTGTCAAGATAAGTTCAGTGAATTTTTTCTCCACTTGATAAGCCTAAACTAGCAAGTCAGTTCCGGATAACATCAGACAAATTTCTCTCATTTTCCCTCAAGTGATTAAAAGTCAACTTTCTGCATTATTATTACATTATAAAGTCAATACTCAAGTTAATTGCATCATCACCATTATATAAAGATTGGAAGGAATGCATTTCTCTTCGATGTCTTCAGACAACAATGAAGACTCGGGAACAGGAGTCTCAACTTAGTGACAACTAAAATACCGAATCACAAATGATTTGCTTCTCGATGGAGAAAAGAAAAACAGATAGAATCAAACAACTTAGAGTTCAGTTTATTAATTCCATACTTTCAAGCATTTATCGTGACATGTATCTTTCTGATCCTATATCATTTCCTTTTGAGTTTGTCGTGGTGCCAGCTTGTGTGTGCCCACACTTTCACCAAAGCATCAGGCTAAAGTTCTTGCCTTGATGCAATTAATGCTTTATTTTGGGAACTTCAGATGAAACCTTATCATACAATTGATGATATTTAAATATGGACTTCTATGATCAATCACTCCTATACTCCTTTTATACATATATACATACACACACACAAGCGCATATATATTCTATCAAAGCCTTCATAAAAGCTTGATCAGCTCCTGGAGGATGGGTTTTCTCCTTTTTGTATTTATAGATCAATGGAAGTTTGTTTCTTATAACTGAAAAGGGTATCAAGAACTGTAATCATCGACTGAAATATCTTGCAGGCAGTGTATCAAAAAGAAGACTAAGCAACTGATTACCAGGATCTCTTTTAACATGGCGTTGTAATGCAAGCTGGTAATCAGACATGTGGCAACCATTTCTTGAGAAAAAATATGTCAGTGAAGAGAATAACCCTGCATTGTATAAATAGAAATATTCAATATTGATAGTTTGACATAAAAATGAAGCAAAGGCTGTACCCTGTAGCCTCTTACCTTCCAGCGTTATCACTGACAGGCCACTCAAATGTGGAGCATCAGACTCCGTATCTAAACCTGCTTTAATAGCCTTAAACAAGCATATGGTGAAACTTTGAGATAATAAGAGCAAAATGAAACGTCCCCCAAATTACTGAAGGGACCCAAAAAGACCAGGATACCTTAGTTGCACATTCAAGCAAAATGGGGAAGCATTGTTGAGTTATATTAGCTTCTTGGAGTTCCCTTAGAGCATGATTGCCAGTCCAACTACAACATTCATGAACGTAGAAATAGGATGTCTCATAGACAGATATTGTCAAACTGATATAAACTACTAGAGAGATCAAATCCACCATTTATAGGAGAAAATAAGCAAAACGTGCATATTTATTGAAAGTCTTGAAGTGTAAAAAGAAACACGTTTAATCTGGAATTTATACCCAAAATGGATAAAACACTCTAGCTACATCAAGAAAAACATTATAAATTTAATTCTTCCTTGAATCAAGCAATCTAAAAAGAGACAAAGTGAACTATATGATATTGCGTTTCATTACACCAAAACACAAAGACAAACCATATGCAACTGAGAAATCAAATGTTACAGCAAAACCGGTAAAATTTTCTTTCATAACTCACCAGGTGACATAATGCTGAAACTCGCGCTTCTGCAGTGTGGTCTTCCTCTGGTCAATCCAACTTATGAGATCCTAAAAGTTCAGTAGGACTACTAAATCTCAAAAGATCTTTGAAGATAATTACAAATCATTCCGAGGAAGAGTAATTATAACTAATCACCTGTGTCATTTCATACAGTGGCTGGTAAACCAAAGAATCAGTATAACATAGTTGCTCTAACTCCATCTGCAATTCTTTGAAAGATGTGAAAAGGAAGCCATAAGAAACATCTTTCTTAAATCATCAAACAAACTAGTAGAATTTCAATAACCTACTATTTAAAGTATCCTCGTCAAGGTCCACACTACCAGCATGACGGGCAATATCCTCTATATTACTGAAAAGTGAAAACATATTAAAGTAATTAATTGCCAGCATTTGATAGCTATCTCATGGAGTCACCATAATTCCAACCGAGGTAAAAGGAAACAGAGAATTTGTTGATGCAAGTACACATACTGGGCTTCATCAAGAATCACAATCGCACCCTTAATATCTACATCCATTGCTCCTCGAATAACTGGATTGACAACATAGCTATATGGGCAAAACACCAGCTGTGCATCGTCTGCCATAGAACGAGCTGCATAGTATGAACAACCTAAAAAGGATAAAGAAATTATCAAGTTAAAGATGTGATGACAACATAAGTCATGTTAAACACCTCAAAACTTAGAGATTAACCTTTTACCACTTCTCCAACTTTCACCAAATCTTCAATGTCATGAACTTCATGACATCCTCCTCTCTGAAGAGTTGGATGACTTTTAACCTTGTTGAAATTTCTGTTTGTTAGAAAAATGAAGTATTACTTATCTTCCTTTGCTGATTGCTTTAAATTAAGTAAATTCTGAAAGAACTAAATTAAATTGAGGAAGACAAAGGATAAAGATAACTAACTTAAATTCATAGCATCCTGCATCTTGATCCCTCAATAGTAGTTTGCTGGTATAATTCAACAAATTTTAAAATGAAAAAGAGAACATCAAATGACTTTATTTAACTGGAAAAAGACAAACAATCAAGAAAAAGGTGCCTTTGGAGAGAAATATGCACCATTGTTCATCTATGTTATCTTTCCCTCGTACATGAGGATTTGTGCAGAAATGTTTCCTAGATGCCTGAGGATAAAAAGGGGGTTAGTAAAAAAAAACAGCCCAGTAGAACCTACAGAAGACTACCCAGAAATGCATTGCAACTGAACCACAGCGGAAAGTAGAGCACAAGGGATTCTTACAGCCAAACCCAGCTTATTAAAATTCTCAAATTTATTCAATGCACAATCTCATAAAAAAAGTGATACACGTACGAAAGAACAGTTACGTGTTGAAGAGGTGACATACCAACACTGCCATAGGCACTCGATAGGTAGTTTTCCTATACTCGCGGATCACTTGTGATATCTGTGAATGTGTCCTCCTTGAATAATAAAACGTATAGCATCAGCATCATGTAAATGAGAAAAACGATTTGAGGTTCACATCCCTTATTTCACATTACAATAGATTGAAACTTACGAGGCATAGTATATGGTCGGGGCTGTTTTTTTCTTCTGGCTTTTGTTGTTTTGCACTGGAAGAGATGACTCCGTATTTACAGACGCTAGAAAACCCAACATATTCCTCAGAAGAAGTTATTGTCCATTCTTTACAAACAAACAAATAAAAAGTTCTAAAACACACACATACACATACACACACACAAAAACAGGAAAAAAATAATAATAATAATTAAGAAAAACGAAATGCAAATAGTGAAAAATGTGAGCAATGTTATTCTATTGCTGATCGAGGTCATTCCATCAATAGAAATTTCAGTACAAATGACAAAAAACCACATGCAAAACAAAAGCTTGGCAGCATCCGCATTTCACAATAGCTATTTTCAATAATCGTTTGAAATTCGATAATCCATACTGGATAGTAGAAAAACAACTCTTTTCCAACCTTCGTATTCTTCACTTTTTCTCAATCTCATTCGTCAAGAAAACAAACCAACAGTCCCAGAACCAATTAACCATAGACGAAAAGAACAGTTCAAGATAATGAATGTGTTTTGTTGCAGGCAGCGCGCAAAGAAAATGTATGTCATCATAAGAATCGCCCTAGCTATATCCTCGCGATATAAGCCTAATGAGCTCGCAAGGTGAACCCAGTTAAACAAGAATAAAAATGTCCATGAACTCGAGCTATTTTTTTCTATGTCACTATCTGACCACTCAATCGAATTCGTGCGTTTAAGGTGTTCGGATGATCAGAGTAAAGACGTTGAAAACTTACTTGACGGCTGCATTTCTGGAATAAATCCACCGCCAAAAGCAAGAGGGTCTATGGCAGCCTCTGGAGCAGGCTTCGAGTGACAAGAATTAGCATCCTGATTCTTTATCTTATAGTTCTTCTGCCAGGCGAGAGTCGAACACAGAAGTGAAAGTGACTTCCCGGTTCCAGTCGGAGATTCCAGCAATGCATGGCAATGGCCTTCTCTTTGGGCTCGATCAAGGGTGGATATAACTCTACCCATGAATGCGAGCTGCGAACCGTAGGGTCGGTATGGAAATTCCACTTGGATGCCACCAATCGGGTAGACTTTCTTTGTGAGCTGATGAGTCGGATTGGGCTTGTTCGTCCTCCCTTTCGCATATACCATTTTCGCAATGTTGCACGGGTAATCGGGTAGGGATATTCGAACTCCCTGAGAACTATCTAGCTTGGTGAACTACACGATCGAGTTCTGTAATCGGTTCGATTTCGTGGGTTCTTTTCTTTTTTCTGGAAACCATTGGCGAGAAGAGTTAGGGTTTATCGTACTTGAATTTGGCGGGAACTAGATTTTTTTCATCTTGCAATAGCCGACGAGCGCTTTTTTTTTTAATTAAAATTTTCTTTTAACAGTTAAAAATAATTTGTTAACAAAAAAAAAAAATATATATATATATATATATATATATATATATTCTTAAATTTTTATGTTCCAGATAGACAAAAATGTTAAATATTACGCTAATTAATGATGATTATTATTATTATATTTACATTGTTTATATTAAAACTTTTTTTTTCTTTGGCGAAATATAAAAGGTCTGATATGACGTGGAAATTTAATACCCTTTTTGCTCTATCCGACGGCCCCGGAGAGCGAAATCTAAAGGAGGCGTCTTTCTTCCCGCCGGCATCTCAGTTAACCAGTTCGAACCTACAGGTGGAAGACCCATCCTTGTATTCGCTCACCTCTTTTAGCCACTCTGATACTTCTCTCTCAGCACAGGAACAATCGCTAGGTTGTATGGCATTCGGCGCTTCCCGGCGTTATCTTTCGTATCAATTCAAAGGGTGCTTGTTGGGACGTCTCACCGGTGGCAGGTATCATTATCCCTTACCTTATCTGCCTTCGCTCTCATCAGCTTTATCATACTTGTTTTCAACCCTAGATGAACCATCAAATCTATTTGATGATGTTAGTGTTTTGGGTAATGGGATTCGGTATCAACGCAGTATCGACGAGCGCTTCGTTATGAGAGAGCTTTCTGATCTTTTACTAGTCAATCCTTATGGTTCGGTTTCTGACACCGTCAAAGAGAATCATACTGAGAAACAGGTGTCAATTAGGGCGGTTGATGGATTTTTACGACCAGAAGAAAAATTGCGAGGTGTTTTCCTTCAAAAACTGAATGGTAAAACAGCAATTGAACATGCTTTAGCTAATACTGATGTGAATTTGAGCCAAGATGTTGTGAACAAAGTACTGAACACGGGGAGTTTAGGTAGCAAAGCTATGATTACCTTCTTTGATTGGGCTATTAAACAGCCGTCGATACCTACAGATACTTCTAGTTACAACATCATTCTTAAAGCTTTAGGTAGAAGAAGGTTTTTTGACTCAATGATGGATGTTTTGCACAACATGACACGGAAGGGAGTGATTGTGAATATGGAAACAGTATCCATTGTGGTAGACAGTTTGGTCAAGGCTCGCCAAGTTTCTAAGGCACTTCAATTATTCAAAAACTTGAAAGAATATGGGTTGAAATGTGACACTGAAACCTTGAATATTCTTCTACAATGCATGTGTCGACGATCTCACGTGGGTGCTGCAAGCTCCTTCTTTAATTTAATAAAGGGAAGTGTTCCTTTCAATGCTATGGCATATAACATTTTAATTAGTGGATGGTCAAGATATGGTAGGCTTAGTGAAGTTGAGAGAATTTTGAAAGCAATGGAGGCTGATGGATTTTCTCCAGATTGTCTGACCTACACTTATCTTCTTGAGTGTCTTGGCAGAGCTAATCGCATTGATGATGCTGTCAAGATCTTTGATGAAATGGTTGCAAAAGGCTGTACGCCAGATGTTGGTTCTTATAATGCAATGATCTCCAACTTTATATGCATAGGTGATTTTGTTGAATGCCTGACCTATTACAAACGTATGTTGAGCAATAAATGTGAACCCGACATCAACACCTATTCCAATTTGATTATTGCCTTTCTTAAAGCCAAGAAAGTGGCTGATGCACTAGAAATGTTTGATGAGATGGTGGTAAGAATTATTCCCACTACGGGGGCAATAACATCCTTTATGAAACTTAGCTGTAGTTATGGTCCTCCACACGCAGCTATGTTAATCTACAAAAAAGCAAAAAAAGTTGGATGTAGGATATCCAAGAATGCTTACAAATTGTTGCTTATGCGGCTTTCTTTGTTTGGTAAATTTGGTATGCTATTAAATATATGGAATGAGATGCAAGAAAGTGGTTATGATCTTGACGTGGAAACTTATGAACATGCCATTGACTGCCTTTGTAAAACAGGGCAGCTTGAAAATGCTGTACTTGTCATGGGGGAATGTTTACGTCAGGGTTTCTTACCAAGTAGGAAAATACGTAGTAAGCTTAATAACAAACTGTTGGCCTCTAACAGAACAGAGATGGCATATAGGCTCTGGTTGAAAATCAAAGTTGCTCGTCATCAGGACAATTTGCAAAGATGTTGGCGTGCCAAGGGATGGCATTATTGAAATCTTTTAGGTCATGTCAATTACGAACAAGTTTTTTCTGCTCGTGTTTGGTCATCTGAAGGTTAGTAACGTTTTACAGAAGACATTATACGTATCTTAGTATGCTCTAAAATGTAGACTGCTTAAATTTTATTTGTTAAACATATATGAGACACCGTTTATGCAATTTCTTGGGCTTCCACTGAGGTAAGTCTCAAACTGTAGACTTCAGGGCTCTGTATATCGCAATCCATATTGAAAAAATGGAAGAAATGTTATCTCTACTCATATTCAGTTCATTTTGACTAGAGCGCTGTTTCTTATGTTTTGTTCGTCAAGATTCCCTGAATTTTTTTTATGGGCGGGAAGAACGATAGTTAGGTAAAGAGGGTGCTGGGGAATTTTCACTAGGTTTCTTATGTTTCTTATTCAATTGATTTTATCCAGGTCATTGTGTACTATGTTTGGTTTGTCAAGGTTTTCATTCATTCAATTCATTTTTACTTTGCAGGGTCCGTCGTTTGATGCATACCTATGGGCTTTGGCTATTCATCTGGTGTCCAACGCCCTCATCTCAGGTAACATGTCAGATCACTTTGGCCATTCATTTAGTCATGTGGTGCCCATGCCTCGAGTTCTACCTCAAGTTCTGCACCACAACGCAAAGGATTGATGTGCCATAGTTCCCACTTTAAGAATCTCTTATTAGGATTTAACCGAGCTTCAGATGAGTATGGATACAAGCTAGTGTTGATGATATCCTTTTCAATCCTAGCAAATGGCGGACACTAACTCAATGTTTTCTTTCCCTCTCCAACCGATGTGGGATCTCACAATCCACTCCTTTGGAGGCCTAGATTCCTTACTGGCACACCGCCCAGTGTCTGGTTATGTGACTCTGATGTCAATTATAACAGTCCAATCCCACCATTAGTAGATATTGTCTACTTCGGCTCATTGCGTATCGCTGTCAGCCTCACAGTTTCTAGAGTCTTATAAAGAATGTTTCGTTCCTTTCTCCAACCGATGTGGAATCTCACGATAACTATTCGAGGCTAAAATGCAAGAAGGATCGAGAACTTGACCCCTTTGAAAGTACTTTTGAAAGTACTAGTGGAGTTATTTAGTTTTCCATCATTTTCCTCAGCTCAGCTTGTTCTTCTGCTGAAGATCTTAAATCAAGTGTATGGATACGTGAATTGTACAGAGCTGGTATAAAAATAAACCATCACGTTGTCCAATTTTATTACCATAGTGGATCCTTTTTTTTTTTTTTTTTTTTTTTTTTTTCCCCT
>NW_019268521.1:6819779-6834748 GCF_002738365.1 Cucurbita moschata
TTTTTTTTTTTTTTTTTTTTTTTTTTTTTTACCCTTCCTAAAAAAGTGAATCTTTTTGTTTTCTATTCTATTATGTTGTAAATTTGTATATTACGCTTAGGTTTTCCTTTCCAAATTCTCGAGAAAAAACAAGCATTTATAAATTGTTTCCAATAGTGCCAATAGTGTCTGATGACCATATAAATCATTAAATAATTTTGATAAATGGTTAATAAGAAAATCAAGTTCGTTTTAATTGGAAGCTATATTGTTTCCAAAAATCCCCTCTTAATTTCAGATGTACACTTAAAACTTTAAAACGTTTCAAGTGACATTAATATTCTTTGTAAAAAAAAGTTTAAAAACATTATTACCGATAATTACTAAATTAACGCCTTATAGATTATTTTTAAATTCATTAATATTACTTTTAAAATACTAAGAGTATTTTTTTAGACATGGTGCTAACCGAAAATGTAATTTTTTTTATTTTATTAAAAAAGTTTGGTATTTTTAAAATAAAATGTTAATTGTTTTCATTTTCTTAAGAATTTTTTTTTAAATGACATTATTATCAATTTAGTCAAAAGAAAATGTAGGTCTCTCGTATTAAAAAAATTATTATCCTTTAATTTCATTTAAAATAAGAGAAGTAAAGGATGTTATTTCTGGTCACTAAGTAAAGGATGTAGAAATGGTTCTCGTTACCTGAATTTTCCTTCATTTTCCTTCATTTTCCTTCCTTTTTCTTGTTCGGTATATTGGCGGCTTCTTTCCTTTTCCCACCTTTCCACTCTCCCTCGATCCAATGCTTCAGACCACAGCTCATCTGTGCGCTCATCTCTCCACTAACACTACAATTTCTGCATAGACCTAGCATCTCCTTACTTGCCTGCGTTTGTTCTCAACTGTTGTGTTTGGATTGTCTATGCTCGAGTGGGATCACAGTTTCGTTTCTGCCTACGAGAATTGTCACAAGGAAGTTTGATCTTCTGTGTTTTTGTGTGTGCTACCGGCGGGATCCAATCCAGGGTGGACTGATATGGATCAGTTCGACGCTTTCTTTCGGAGAGCCGATTTGGATGGTGATGGAAGGATTAGTGGAGCTGAAGCTGTCGCTTTCTTTCAGGGCTCCAATTTGCCTAAAAATGTTCTCGCGCAGGTTCCCTTTTTCACTCTATACTCCCTCTGTCACTCTTTCTTATTCGGATTTCGCATGGGTTATTTATCTTAGATCAATGGTGTTCATGTACTTGTATTAGGTTGCGAATTCGAAATCCATAAATTGTTATTTTTTCACAGCATTACTTTGTTTCTCGGTTTTAAAAAATGAGTGTCTTCGCCTCGTGGAAGGGTGTGTTTGTGAGTTAGGTGGTTACCAGTATCTTCTAGGAAAGTTCTGGTGTTTAATTTCCTATCTAAAGTTTTTCCTTGAGGTTTTCCTTTTTAATTTTAATTTTATACCCCTTGAAATCTAATATTCAGATATAATTGTCACATATTCCATCGTCAGACCTGTGATTGAAATTTATAACTTCCCCATGAGATTGAATTGACAGCATTTGTGCACTTCAATTTTGTGATGTGGCCAACGGATGCTGATTTAGTCCGTTTGTACAATACAAGCTTTAACAGTATTGTATCTGTATTCTGTTTCAGCCACTGGTATTTATAGTCTTTATTGAAGCTATTATGTTGAGAGGCTTGTCCTCTTACTTCATCCTCCTCTAATAACTATCTAACGATATAAAAGATGATGCCTTTAATTGTTGCCATTGTCAACTGGCACCACTTAATAAGAAATGCTAACATGCTTACAAATCTGTCTTTCTGGAAATTGTTTTGCCAATCTAGGTTATCTTCTTTACTTGCAGATATGGATGCATGCTGATCAGAGAAAAACAGGTTTCCTTGGTCGACTGGAATTTTATAATGCTCTCAGACTCGTAACTGTTGCTCAAAGTAAGCGCGAGCTAACACCTGAAATTGTTAAGGCAGCACTATATGGTCCTGCTGCAGCGAAAATCCCCCCACCAAAGATTGATCTTTCGGCTGTATCTGTCACTCAATCAACTTCAGTGACTGCTGCATCTCCTCCACAGATGAGTATGCCTGCGCCAACGGCACCTCAAAATTTTGGCTTTAGGGGACAAGGGGTTCCAAACGTGGGTGTGAATCCGCAGTATGTTTCAGCCCAGCCAAATCCTTCCATGAGGTTACCTCAAGGCACACCTGGTGCTGTTGCTTCCAACACGCAACTGGTTATTGCTGCTTCTGAATCCTCCGGAGGAGGAAATGTACTGGGTTCAAATCTTCCAAACCCAAATGGTTGGCTCACGCCAGGTGGTGGCCCTGCTGCTGGGCCTAGGGGAGTTAGCCCTTCTGTGCCTTCCCCAGCTACATCGTTATCACCAGCTTTAATGACTTCACAGTCTATGCCTAATAATACAGCACCAGCTGTTACTGGTAACGGATTTGCTTCTAAGTCGGCATTTGGTGCTGACATGTTTTCTGTTACTCCATCTCCACCTAGACCTGAATCTTCTGGACTCAACAATGCAGCCAATAATGGTACTGGTCCATCAGCGATTGTTGCAGGTTCCAGTGTATCCCAGCCTTTAAGTAAGCACAACTCCATGGAGTCATTGCAGAGTGCATTTGTTTCAAGACCAATATCTGATTCACAGTTGCAGCTCTCTCAGACATCATTGGAACCTAGCAAGGAGGTTCGAGCAACCAGTCCATCACCACTTATATCTTCTGGGATCACAACTGGAGCCAGGAACTCTACTTCTGAAAATACACAGCTTACTTGGCCAAAAATGAAACCAACTGATGTTCAGAAGTACACAAAAGTTTTTATGGAAGTAGACACTGACAGAGATGGTAGAATTACCGGTGAGCAGGCACGGAATCTATTTTTAAGTTGGAGATTACCTAGAGGTATAGACTTCCTTTGTTCTTTTATTTTTTAATGTTTAATTTTTAGATCTAGAATGTAATCTCACTTAGTAGATGAAGCACAAGTTACTTATTTCAAGCAGCAATCAAGCAATTTAGGGTTTCCTGTTTCTCCTGTTTATGTATCACACAGAAAAAAGGGGAAATGAACATATGTGCTCAATGAATATGTTTAAAGTTATGCTACAAGTTTAGAGGTTATGGTTGTTTTCACCTTGATATACAAAAAGATTTAGCATTGCCTTTTACTCAACGACTCTTTTTATATTGTGCATTTAGATACAATTTGAGTATTTGCAAACATATTTGCTTTCTAATGTAATACCATGAAGATAGTTTTAGCTTAAGAAATTGGCTTATACTTTTCTGTAATCCCTATGAAGTTATGCCCATGTCCTGATTTCTCCTTGTTTCACTGAAGCTCTTGTAAATTTGCTTTTATGAATATCCTTTTAATTTGTTATAACACTTGAGCCATGTTTCATATTCTCAGAGGTCTTGAAGCAGGTGTGGGACTTATCTGATCAAGACAATGACAGCATGCTTTCTCTTAGAGAGTTTTGTTTTGCTTTATATCTCATGGAACGTTACAGGGAAGGTCGACCTCTTCCAGCTGTGCTTCCAAGTAATCTTATGTTTGATGAGACTCTGTTGTCCATGACAGGACAATCTAACATTGTCCATCCGAATGCAGCTTGGGGTCCTCGTCCTGGTACTTACCAGAGTTGTTAGCTGTGCTTATTTTCTTTTGCCCTCTTTTTCTCTCATTTTTGTATTTTTATATAACTTTTCCTCCGTTGAAATTAGGATTTGGACAGCAGCAACCTCAGGTCACTGCTCGGTCAATGGCACCAACTGTAGGATTGAGGCCCCCAACAAATGTACTTGCTTCGAAGGTCGATGGTGCTAAACTATCCAATGAGCAGAAATCAAGGGCTCCAGTGTTGGAGGATTCATTTCTGGACGATTCTGAGAAGGGCCAACAAAATTCGGCTAGTTTAAATGCTCAAGATGCTACAGCAGCATCTGGGAAAATGGTATTTCCTTATATCTATCTGCTAACTTTCATGACCTTTCTTTGGAGAGGACCTAGTTTTTTCTTGTTGTGAATGTGGAATTCCATTACTTGCTTGTTGATGGGTTCTATTTTTTTACTCTTTTTAAAATTTCCCCTTAATATCTTTTCTTTTCTTGTTTTCCTCGTGAATTCATGGTTAACATGTTTTCACCTGCTATGTAGCATTATTCTCTCTAATGTTTCTTGTTTCATCCTTGATAGGTTGGAGAGACAGCGAATGTTATTTTGGACTCAAAAGAAAAGATTAAATTCTATCGCACGATGATGCAGGAAATTGTAAGTACTCTTTGTTGCTCTTTGCTCTCAGTTTCTTAATAGTATGTGTTCAATACGCAATTCCTAGTATTAGTTTACTTCTACAAATTTACACATATTTTTTTTTTCTTTATATTGTGTGCCAATAATGGTTACTCAAAGGCTAGAACGGGTATAATTGTATAGTAGTCATTAGCTCTGTATGAGTTCACAACTAGATCTAATCACTTAATTTTAAAACATGTAAGTTTCTGAATAAATTTGATTTAATAAATACTCCCTTTCTAAGCACCTATCTATGACTGACAGTCATGAACCACCCAATCCACTTGGCATTCCCATGTTTGGTGCAATGAAAACTACTTTGAGCATGTTGATATGTCATTTCCTTTATTTTTCTTTGCCAGAATTAATTGAATTAAATTGCAGTTCAGGAACGTTGAAGATTTTTATTTTATTTTTTATTAGAAGAAAATATTGTCCGACCGTATATCCATCGCTGCAGATATTTAAGAAAATTTTGTTTCTTCTGCACTAAATTGGCAAAAAATTGCTAACTGACTTTTGATCCACAAAACTCCGGCTTTGACCTTGAATTTCTGAATTGAGCCAATTGAACCAAGATGAGTCAATGATGCTAGGGAGGCAGCACTCTGACATTCGAAGCAAAATTAATCAGTCTGCCAAGTATATCATGCAAAAGCGCAATGAAAAGGGAGATGATTCTAATCTTCAATCCAATCTTTGCATAAAATAGGCCAGTTTGGAGGGAGGTTGCATTAGGGATAGGGTGTTTTTTCTGGTTTTATCACTCTAACAAATACTATTTAGATGAAACCTTTCACTTTTTGGGTATTTTAGGACTCCTTAAAAATTTAGTAATGGGCCTGGGAATAATCTCCACATTATTCATGAGGGACCATATATTGATTTACTGAAAAAACTCCCTGTTTTATCTCATGCTCAAGTTCTGCCATCAGCATCAGAAATGGGTTTTTAACTCCATCAAAATATCTTTTAGAGCTGTGATGTATAAAAAATACTCCAAGATTTTATCCAAAGAAACGTATATTTGAATACAATAGCCAAAGGGACAATTTATAGAAGTAAAACAACTAGGTTTAACCCCACAGTAAACCAACCAACTTAACCAAACAAACCAAATATCAGTCTCTTTGTTTAAGACAATAACTACAAGCAGCCCCTACATCAAGTTGCCCATTCAACTGCTTCGCTATCATTGAGGATCCTTCTAAATCTAAGGTCCCGGGCATTCTTCCTGGAGTCCACAACACCTGGATGTCTCTTTGTTTCGTGTCAAGAAGTCAATCAGTCTTTTCAAACCTCTATTTCTCTACCATGTTCCAACTTGAATCTGACTCCCTGAACAGAGACAAATTAACAGCATGCTCTGTTAGGCTATGGGCTTCTTTTTCTTTTGGAGTTTTAATTGTTGAACCAACCATAGGATCCCACTTGAACATACTCTATACGACCTTCTAATTTGGGCTTGATTGCAATTGATGACTTGATTCAGAGATGGAGACTTATACTCGCATTGAGGGTGCTCAAGTTCTAACTTGGACTTAATAGATCTTTTTTTCTCCCATTTTCGGGTTTTATTATTGTGCACCCATGAATTTTTTCATTTTTTCAATGAAAGCTCGGTTATTCATTTTTTTTTTTTTTTAAAGAGTGGCTCGAATAGAATTGTTAGGCCTGAAGTCCAGGCAAATATCTCAATACCACAATTTGGCCCATAGATCGGGGATGGGTGTGAGCCCTTATCTTGGGGCTTCAGCGTAAATGCTAAATTTGTTCAAAAATATTTTCTGAGTATTTTCTTTTACGCGTGTAATTAGTTCCATGTAATAATTGTCTTCTTCTTTTCAGGTTCTACATAAGAGCAGATGTAATAATAGATTAAATGAGATCACAGAAAGGGGATCTGCTGACAAGAGTGAGGTATTTTCTATTTCTTTTTTTTTTTTTTTTTTTTTTTTTGGGTTCGTTAAATTTAAGTTTTCTTCGCACTATGGCTTTATATTGCAGGCAGAATCCTTAGGAAAGAAATATGAAGAGAAGTACAAGCAAGTGGCTGAAATAGCATCTAAGTTAACCATTGAAGAAGCAAAATATCGTGATGTTCAAGTAAAAATCCACCTCTTAAAACTGTACTTTGATTTTGTACCTGAATTCATCTGCTTCTTCTCCAACCTTTTTATTGCATCTACTAGAGCTGGCTGGTTAATCGTATCGTGGCTGTCAATATTCAGTGGTTAACCAGAAAGTTTCTTTATCTTGATTCATTATCCTTATCCAGCTATCTCTTTTTCTTTTTCTGGAAGTTGCTAGTATTCATCATTGATACTAATCGTTTAATTGATGAAAAATGAGAATTTGAATGCAGTATATTATTGGTAGTTAATAGAATAGCTGCAGTGGATCACTTACCATATTCATAAACCACTGTTTGTCCTATTTAAAAGTAAATTACAGTTCTCTTTTAAATTATTCTCATTCTTAAAGTAAACAACTAAAAAAACAAGTCAAAGGAGGCCACTTTATTTTGTTTTCAAGTTCCTTTATTTATCAATTCTTGATATAAGGATATTTTTTTACCTCATATTATTTCATTCATATGCGTGTCTATGTTAGTGTATATGTGATTTTGCGCAAAAAAAGGAAGTACATATGATGCATTTAAATGGACTTAATACAAAAAGTTGGCGCATACAATCAATCAATATTATTCATTTATAGGCGTGTTAACCGAACTTAATTAAATACACAAATTTCATGAAGTTTGAGTTTACAATATGCAACTTTTTTTAGGGAGAGTTGATTGGGTGCACGTGCATCTAATCAATGAAAGAAAACCATAAAAGTTTACATTGCTTGATAACCAGAAAAGATGCAGGCTGGGCAAAATGATCATTTTAAGCCACATGGCCATATGCTTACCCTTCAGGAAACAAATCTTGACCTTAGCCGCATTTGAGTTTTGTTGTTTCATTTGTGGTTTTACATTCCCCTATTATTTGACATTCTTCCAGGAAAGGAAGACAGAGTTGCATCAAGCAATTATTAATATAGAACAAGGAGGAAGTGCTGATGGTATCCTCCAGGTCTGATTTTTCTAGATAGCTGCGTGCTTCAGTTTGCCAACGGCTATCCTGTGCAGTTGTCCGATACTGATTCTTTTCTGCCTCTTCAGGTCCGAGCTGATCGAATACAATCTGATATTGAGGAGCTCATAAAGGCTTTAACTGAACGTTGTAAGAAACATGGATTTGATGTTAAATCGGCTGCTATAATCGAGCTTCCAGTAGGTATTAGCCTCACATTAGCCTGGGATTTGTACTTTTGCATCTTCTATCTAGATTCCTTTTGGATGTGCTTTCAAATATTTCTTTTAATCATATCACTTCCTTTCAAGGATCTTCTCTTTATTTATTTTTTATTTTTTTTAAAAGTTGTCTACGAAATGTTTGGTACATTTTGTTCCTGTACAGATTGTATATCATTTGTGGCATGATATGATCCGTTCACGTCTGAAGTGACTTGATGTATTTGGTTTCCATTAATGACATTTTTCATGATGGATTTGTTAGGTTGGCAACCTGGAATTCCGGATGATGCAGCTATTTGGGATGAAGAATGGGATAAATTTGAAGATGAAGGTATAAAAGTGGTTCTTGACAAGTTATTTGCTTCTCTGCACTTGCAATGTTGCAGTTTTTGGTCTCAATTCATTGCCGGCATACTTTGACTGGTAATTTGATGGAAATACATCATATGTTTTGTTGATATCAGTTAATTAATATACCTTTCAGGATTTTCCAATGATCTTAACTTCGATACAAAAGGTGTTTCTGCCTCAAAACCAAAAATGTCAGAAAGTCAGGGAGAAAAGGGTCTAGCAGATTATAATTCGACTCCTGATTCATCGTCAAATGCCAATGAGAAAACAGGGAACTCCTTGAGTACCATCAATCATGGCCTTGAGAGTGATTCTGTGTATAGTCACAGCGAAGATGAATTAGCTAAAAGTCCATATGGCAGTCCTGCTGCAAAAACATCTCTCGAAAGCCCTTCTCATGAATTTTCAGATGCAGGTTATGAAAAGAGTTCGGAAGCATATAGGTAATAACGAACTCATAATTTTTTATACTTGTAACTTCATGCAGCTCTTTCATTCATTGGTCTTATTTATTTTATGGTTCTCTGTTTTTTTTATGGCCTCAGAAATTTTAATGAGTCCGCTTGGGGCGCATTTGACAATAATGATGATGTGGACTCAGTTTGGGGAATAAAACCAGTTAATACCAAGGTGAGCTTGAAAATTAGATTTTTTATGTTGCCTTTCTGGGTTTGGTAGATCTAGAGTTCTATTTGGGTTTATTATAGAAAACTATTTTTTTCAAAAGAAAAAGATCTCGAGTATAATCATTAAAGATTTTTTCTCTCTTGCTTTTGAAAGTACTGTGGATATAGTATTTTTGTTTCTGTTTACAGTTTGTTTCATATATTAAATTATTTCACTGATGAACATTATGAAAACTTAAAACATCATTCAACGATTTATAGAGAGTCTTCTTTTTTAAGCGTGTAAGAAGGATAAATAGCAAAAATTGTTTCATTGGCTATAATTTTCCAGAGGAGACCTCTTGAAGCTTGAATGCTCAAGTAAAAAAAAGAGAGAGAGAGAGAGAGAGAGAGAGGGAGGGAGCCGGAGAGAATAAAATTTGTTCATGAACATGCTCTTGGTCTTTTCATGTTCCCATCTGTTCTCCGAGAATTGCATGCATGCCCTTGTATTTCATTTTAGTAAAAGCAATGATGTGGAACATGGTATGACTTAGAAGTAGTTCAGTTTTTTTCATTTTAAAAGGTAAATTGTGGTAGAGATATGCCTACTGGTCCTCCCCTTCCAAAATTAAGGGTGCTGTGGGCACCGAAGTATAGCCATGTTAGATCTGTTTTTAGGACTCATTCTGCATCCTGGGTGGTAATTTCTAAGATGATGGAATATTGTTCAAAATAGACAGTTATCTGATAAGTTATGTTGCTGAAGAATTTTAGATGTTTAATCCTGGTAGATGAACTTTCGATCAATAGTTGATTGGTAGATAGTCATTGAAAATAACTGGAGTGTTAATTGTACTTTCCTCCATCTAGTCGGGATGAGATTGCCAGTTTGGCTTTAAAAAATTTATAATGGGGAACGTACTGATTTAATTGTAAAGGTTACATGCAGAAGAGTCATTATGACGGATGCTTTTAACCTGCCGAGTGTCTGGGTTGCTGATTTTACACGTAGTTCTGTTATTGCTCAATTTGAGATCATGGTTGTCCATGATGTTCTCTCCAATTCCAGTGTCATGTTGATTGCATATGGGATTTCAGCCATGCCACAAAACACTTACTTCTCTCTTTTTATTTGTTGCGATCACACAGGAGCCAGACTCTGAAAAGCACAGAGATTTCTTTGGAAACAGTGATTTTGATACTAGCTCCGTCAAAACAGGATCCCCGAATGCAGATAGCTTCTTTCAGAGAAAAAGCCCATTTTTTGATGATTCTGTCCCTCCCACTCCCCTCTCTAGATTCGGCAACTCTTCCCCTCGTTACAGCGATGTGGGGGATCACTTCTTTGACCATTCCTCCAGGTTTGATTCTTTCAGCATGCAGGATGGCAGCTTTTCTCCGCAACGTGAGAAGTTCACGAGGTTCGATTCAATAAGCAGTTCTCGAGATTTTGGCCACAATCAAGAGAAGTTCTCAAGGTTTGATTCTATGAGTAGTAGCGTGGACTTCGGCCAGAGTAGCCAGAGGCACGCCAGGTTTGACTCCATTGACAGCTCCAGAGATTTCGGCCACGGCCATGGCGCCTTCTCTTTTGATGATACAGATCCATTTGGTACCTCTGGCCCGTTTAAAGTCTCATCAGAGAGTCAAAGTCCGAAGAAAAGCTCCGACAATTGGAGAGCTTTTTAAGCATCAGAGATCCTGTTTGAGTTTACATTTGAATCGATTCTCTTGTTTTCCCCCACTTTGACTTGTTCATTATAATGAGCCGTGTGCCATTTTATCTGCTTTTATGGCTTGGAAGAACATGCGTTGGATGGTCATATTTTTGTATGTTGTGGTGGTGGTTTATGTATTTATTTCAGACATTGTCTATGTTGATGACATGCTTTGAAAAAGAAAACACGCTTCTCTTGGTTCTCTTTTGGGGGCAAGTTAGATGCAAGATCGCGCATGCATTTGCACGCCCACAATGTGTTGCCTCGAATAGATGATACTTAAGAAAGGCAGATTGATGAGTTATTCTAGCTGTTGTAAACAGAGCCAAATTGGCGAAATATTCCTTGCATTTGTTATGAAAGACACAATATTTTGAAGATGTAACAAGCAAAGCAACTCTGAAATTCTTTCAAATACATTTCTGCTCCCAACTCTAAAGAACAAATTGAGTTAAGGATAGCTTATATCCATTATTTCGTCTATAAGTCTTCGAGGTGAATCCTATTATCCAATCGCTCTGATACCTTCTCAATTACGACCATGTCAGAAGCACAACAACCGTGTCAATTTGTTTTGTAAAAAAGTGAAATATAAATAACCATCGCCTGCCTCAGGTAGAGATCAATACAATGGCATAGTGCACCAAAAATGTAAATTTGCGTTAGAATTAGAGTTTGGATGACGTAGAGATCGATAACCATCGCCTGAAAAGTTGGGGACAATTGCAATACTTCCATCGATGGGCCATTATCCGAGTCCCCATTATGGGCACTATTTGGACCTCAATGGGCTGAAGGCCTGTAAGTGGGAAGACTGCAATTTAGACTCGGCCCTGTACTTCTTGAGTCAAGCCCATAGATTCGTCAAGCCCATAGATTCGTCAAGCCCATAGATTCGTCAAGGAGACCGCCATTTTCTTGCTTCGTTTTGTTGTCATTTCAGATTAGCAAATGTTTGGAGAAGCTCTGGAGGAGATCGGAGATCGGAGAGAGGTGAAAATCAGGACTTGGATCGGACCAAGCGTAAACGACGATGAAATCCAACGCGTGGGTTCTATTGTTAATGGCGATCTACTTCGGTGTTGTCAATTGCATTGATGACAAATGCGCCGCTTGCAATGCCGTTGCCGTAAGTTCTTGTTCTTAACAATTCTCTGTTCCCCTTTGGATTATTTTTGTTGTTGTTTTTTTTTTCTTTTTTGTTTGGTCTCCGAATCGTGAAAGTCCTTCATCGTTTTGCATATTTTTATGTGGCGCGTGCCTGAATCTGATCACTGTCTTTTACTGTTTTTGGATTGGCTTTTACTTTCTAGTCATCCTTCTCTGTTGCATTGTCTTATAGTTTGGTTTCAACTTAGTTGTATGTGTTCCTTTTCTTTGGTGGATAACTTCATTTTCTTATTGGATGTCTAAGTAATTTCTCTTGCTAATGCTGAATTGATCGTAATCCCGCTTAGCATCGCTAATGCTAACTAGTAGATATACGAAAGGGGACCTAACTTCCGTAATTATTGTTCGCAGGAAGAGATAGAACGTGGACTTTCCAATGTAAGGCGATGTTCCTTTCTATAGAAAAATTCAACCACAGTTTTAGACGGTTTCTAAGTGTTATAGTGGGGCTCCAATAACCAAAAAGTAATTACATGTTTAACTAGGAAAAACCGAGGAATCATTTAGATATGAGACATCGGTTGGATTCTAAAGGTCAGCGTAAGGGGAAGGTGATTGACTACAGGTAAAACACCAACCTCCCGATTTTCAGGCTGCTCTTTTTCCCTTGGCACGTTTAGAACATTTCTTATTAATATGTAACAAAATGCAGCGGTGATAATGGATAGATGAACTGTTTAAATAGTTCAGTAGTAATATATGTTGGGCTGACATCTATGGGGGGAAGAGTAGCTTGTAGAAAGGCCGGTAAATGAAGAAGGTGATATCGATACTGTTAAAATTCCAAATAGTCGCGCAGTTAATAATGTTTGATATCAATTACGCAGAACAGAGACTGTTATTAATATGAAGCAAAATTTTCTTGTACAATTTCATTACTGGATAAAGAGTCGCAATAATTCTGATTTTAATTGCTTGAATTATTTTGAAATCTTACTTTATTATTGAGATACAGACGTATAGTTCAATTTATGATTTTAATGTGGTAAACATTAAAGAACTCTTTACGTGTTAAAGGTTATTAAAACTGATTATTCTTAGTTACAGTTTTCATATTTGTAAATTGTAAGCTTAAATTTCTGCAGGGTCAGTGAGCTAAGAGTTGTTGAACTCCTGGACGGGCTTTGTGAAAAGATGCAAGATTACACTATCGAGAAGGTACTTCTCTTTGAAATTAACTATTTGATCTTAGTTGGATTGGACTCTAGAAGATTGGTTAATTTCTGACAGTCGGGGGGCTTATTTTGTGAGATAATTGTTTCATCTGTTCTTGGTGCAGACAGATTCAACTGGAAAACAGTGGATCAAAGTGGATGACTGGGACAACTTGACAAGTGTGTGGCAAATTTAAGCTTCTATTTTTCAATGAGTTCCTACTCAATAAACCTATGTTTCTTTTGTTTTTGTTTTTGTTGTTTGTTTATTTGTTTATTTGTTATTTTTGTTATTGTTGTTGTTGTGTGTGTGTGTGTTTTGGCTACTGAAATTGACACTTGAAACTTTTACTCCAGTTGTTGAATGTTTGATAGCTAACTATCGTGCACTTGATGCATAACAAGAATCACAAGTGGCCTGGACTGAATTTATTTAGATCTTGGTCATTCTCCAAATTCACTTTCTTGTAGATGACTGATATTTATAGCTTGCTGCGTTTGCATATGAAATTCTTTTTGCTTGTTTGTTATAATGCAAACATTTATTTGCTTTCATTGTAACAGATAAACAAGAAGCTCGGGCTTATTCAAAAGATATATCAACTTATTGTGGGAGGTGAGACTGTATTTTGTGATGATTATTCAGCGATTATAATTAAGCTGGTTCATTTAGATTTATGATTTTCCCAATCTAATGTTGTTGTTTATTATCGAAACAGATTATTAGAGGAAACAGAAGATGATGTAAGTTGACATGTTTGCCTATGAATAATTTCTTTTTCTTTTAATTCTTTTTTCCCTCTCAACAGATCTAAGCAATTTCTTGATATTGATGAACCTGCAGTTGGCAGAGTTGATTAAGAAAGGATCTGTCAGACCAGGTGCTGTTAGCAAAGTACTATGCCATGATTTGAGCAGGCATTGCAGCAAGGCGAGGTAACTCTTAATTTGCTGTTCGTGAACCTCTGAAAAGTGCTTTTATATCAATTTCAAATGTTAATTTGACTATGAAGTTGATCTTGTGATAAAAATGTTCATTCTGCACTGATTAAAGAATTAGTTATTGTAGTACTTAACTGCTCCATCAAAATAGTTCTCTTAGGTCTATTGGATAATGAATTTGTTTTTAGTTCTGTTTTTTAAATTTATGTTTGTTCCCTCTTAATTTCAACACTGTGGTTTTCACATTTCTTAAAAGAAATATTTGAATTCTAAGGCCTAGCTTGGTTTGTTCCCTTTCTAGTTTTGAAGACCTAGCTTGGTTTTTGAAAACGATGGTAGAAAGTGGATAACAAAATAAATGAACTTATAGGTGAAAGTGAGTTTAATAAGCTTAGTGTTCAAAAAATCTAAAACTAAATGTTTATCAAAGGGAGCTTTAACTACCTCTTTCGATTATTGATTTCAAAATAAGTATTGGTGGATTTAGAAAGCAGAACAAGCGTTATTTTTAGAACATCTAAAATAATGATATGTAACCTAAAGTACTTTTTATATAACAGTGACCTATGAATTTAACCTACCTCAGAGTCTAGATGGCGGTTCCTATTTGTGATAAAGACGAAAACCATAGCCACTGTTTTAGATTACGTTTTCCTTTTCGTCATTTGACCATTTTGGCAGATTTGTGAAATATTATAGTTTCAATACGTAATAAACAGTTGCCACCTTGTTTGTGTAAAGCAGTGTTCAGCTGAATGACGATGATGATGAAGCAGATGGGGAGCTATGAAAAGATAGGTTTGAGAGAGGAGCTATAAACCATGCAACAGTTAGCTTGTTTTCAAATCAGGAGATATGTGCTACACGCTTATTTTCTTGTATAACAGTTAAACTTTGATTGCACTTTCAATTTTTAATTTTGATAGAGGACTCAGAGGATGGGGTGATGCTGACTTAAAAGCTTCAGATTGATGTTTTGTGTAGTAAAGCTTAGGGACTCGAGGTAGGCTTCATTAAGCTAAACGATCCGGAAGTAAAACTAACCATTTATAATAAGGGCATAACCTCGAAATTCACATGCCAGCCATTTGTCTACTGTTGATGGGATTTTCTGCATGTTTTTCATACTCTGAAAGATTAGGTGAAAAATGACGATCTGGCGACTTGGTTTCTCAAGTGCGACTTGGTTTTTCAAGTGCTCTTTGCTCAGAATTCATAAGCTAGATGCTTGAAATTATGTGAGATGACGCAGTCCAGTCCTTCGGCATGACATTTCTCTTTTTGATTACCAGGAAATAATGCTTATGAAGGGTGATATAATGACCAACTTGATGCGTCCGAAGAAATCGGCGTCGACCACAAACAACGTAGGTTTTTTTTTTTTTTTTTTTTTTTTTCCCC
>NW_019268521.1:6835589-6845655 GCF_002738365.1 Cucurbita moschata
TCTTTCTTTTTTTTTTTTTTTTTTTTTTTTTTTTTTTCCCCTCTGGTTCGTTGTCTTGTCTGGTGTGGTAATGCACACACATCGCCCACATTTGATATTTCATATGCCTGGTCTGTGCTCAAGTCAGTTGTTGCGCGCGATGTTCCTAAAAGAGAATTTCTATTTTTGCAACACTAAAGTGGAGATGAAAATGTTTGTTATTATTAGCAGTAAATTTGCATTGTTATTATGGTTTTATTGTTATTCATTGTCGAATCAGCAATATAAGATTATTGTGCACATGTACCTTTCTAGATGGTCCCTAATTGCTCTTGCCTCTTAGGGTAAAAAAGTTATGATATATCAGCTTGCTTGTACATTAAATAGCAGTTTTTTTTTTTAAGCCCAGGAAATTTAAAGACACTTGAAGCAAGGAACAAAAGTAGGTCTTACAAAGATAGTCAAAAGAAGATTCTGGTTGCACCCAATTGATGCCTCCGAAAATTCTCAATTCTCACCAGCTTCATAGGAACGCAGAGATAAGAAAACAAATGAATATTAGGGTTACCAACTGTTACAACATTGATCTGTACACTCATAGAGTTCGAAAACACATTACAACGAAAAGGAACAACAGAAAAACAAAGGGGAAAAAAAAAAGAATCTGATATGACTCTTTATTTTCGTCGTTAAAGCATATGAGCATCCAATGCCAAATAGATAAGGGGCATAGGCAGCTCTGGTGGAGAAACCGTAGCCCAGTCTGCTAAACCAATGTTATATATACACCAACTCTCACATCTCTTTCCCTTTTAAAATCATGAATTGCAGTCCAGTACACCTTTCAACAAATTCAGCCCTTCTAATGATATGCTTCTCCTTACTCGAGTTGGAGGTATTTCTATCCGAGGGGGCGGATCAGTGGAAAAACAGACCACAATAACAGTTAAATTATCGCACGTATTGCGCTTTAGCGCCTCCCTTACCAGCTCTCTTGAACATCTTTCTGGATCGTTGTGTAGCATTAGCTCTTTTCTTGCCATTGTAATAGCATACTGACTGCTCATAACATCCCAAAGCCCATCGCACCCCATTATTAGAAATTCATCTTCCTCCGTCAGATTCAATTCCTGCAGCTCTGGCTCTGCACTCAGTGGGCAAGCAGAACCCTTGGCACCTTTCATGTGCCAATCTCCTATAGCACGCGCAACAGATAACTGGCCATTGAGATAGCCATCATATATCACCCCACCAAGCTTCTCAATTCTGAGTTTTTCAGATGCACAGTTGGGCTTGTGATCCTTCGACACCTCAATAGCCTTGCCCCTCCTACCCAGAACAGCACGACAATCCCCAGCATTCGCAATAATCATTGTTCTGTAGTGAAGAAAATTAGAAGTCAGAAATGATTGGACAATGATTCTGAATACAACATACTGAAAATGTAAATTAACATTGACACATTTCTCAGGATAACTGGTCAGATAAGCATTCAGTGTATGAAGAACGAATGTTAGACCAAGAAACTTGCACTACATTTGATTGATTCACTGACAAAATGAAGTGGGCTAATCCAAACAAGTGGCTACGCATATCAATGCTCCTGCTTGCTAATATTAATCTAGCATGCGAACTAACGCTTGTTACAAGTTGTAGACATACGATTTTTCAACAATTATGGATGTAGAGACGTGGGGCACTTAATCATCATATTCATAACCTCACGGGCTCAGAGAAATCCTGAGAAATAACCCTTTAAATACTTTTCCACTAGTTTGTAGACTCAACAACACATAATTTATGTAATTTATTGCTAGAATTCTGAATCCCAAGAAAACTTTCTGATAAACTTTGTACACACGACTCCAAAAATAATTTGAGATCTGTACCTTCCAAAAATGAAAGCAGTTAGGGCAGTAGTGCCAGAGGAGATATCCAGAGAACTAGCATCAGCAAAAGCATAATCAGCTTTCAAAAAAGCACTCTTAATTGCCTTCTCTACACTAATTGGAAAACAGGAGTCCTCCACAATGAATCTGAGGATGTTCTTTCTAACAAAAGCAGCGGCATCTGTACCCCCATGGCCATCAAATACCTGCAACACAATAATTCCACCAAATACAACGTTAAAGAGAATATCCAAGAGAATCACTTTCTGATACAGAGAAGCTAATTAACGAAGTGGCCAATAACCCTGTACACATTAGATTTATGAGAATACTGCCAGAAATGCAAAGGGAAGAAGAAACTGGAAAGGATTTTATGGAAACCGAGAGAAAAATGAAAAATATGGTGGTGACTAAGACAAATGTCGCATTACAAAACCAGGAAAATGTGGTGATTATTGGTAACTAAATGTCACTTGTGATAGAGAGACTATTATTCTGGTGCATTGAGCACGTGATGTAGAAAAAATCAATTTGCCAACTCAGGCCAACCGCAGCAAACAGAACCACAATTATGTGTGCCTGCGCCTATCTGTCCTGTGGAACCAATGCAAACCTTGATTCAGCCACTGTGTTTTAACAATATCATCTTCTAAAGAGGGTGAGTTTACTACTACTAACAGAATTATTGGAAGCCAACATTTAAATCTTTCTAAAAGAATCACATGGATGGAATGTAAGAGGCAGTTGAATGATTAGTATCACCACCGGTCGGCCCTTATAGGAGATTACTCCTACAATGTTACAGTGTACAGGTCAAAATGTTATCAAGGTGAAAAGTGATACTCACACCATAGAACGCTCCAGGAGAAGTGAAATCTGCACAAGCATGGATATGTTCAACAAGATCATCTATGCATATGTGTTCGTCTTCCATGTACTGCTTAGGTCCTTTTTCTGAACAGCTACCCGATCTCAAGACAGGTAAGAATCCTGTTTTCCCATCAGGCGACTTATTCCCAAGAGTTTCTGCATCCAAGCTCTGGAGAGTTTATGGGCACATAATTAGATGCTTCATAGCTTTCCCAAAATTAACAACAAAAATAAATGAATAAAAAGTTATAATTACACTAGAAACTAAAAATAGATACAAGACCAGTAGAAGTACTGATCACAATAGAAGAAGAACTACCAAGAACAGATATTTCTGAAAAAACAAGCTAGGACACCCCAACCTCTGCCCTCCTATAATTGCAACTAGACGCAGGTAATAGACCAATAAAGTGCTAGAATAGAGGTCTGATGGGAACACAAAAAGTCTTTCAGACTTTAAGCTGTCCTGAAAGCAATATGTCAATGATGCATGTTTTGAATAACAGTCATGCTACTAGTATTAAGAGGAAAAGGAAGCAACCAGAACTTAATGCCCCTAACGTCATTGAGGCAGACTTATATATACACTATACTATATCTCAACGGACAACCATCAAACCATCCCATGAAATTGGAAGGACGTTATACAAGATAATATTAAAAAAGCAGTAATCTGCATCTCCAAAAAATCTAAAATGTAAAAAAAATGATTTTACTCACCAAGTCAGCTTGACCAAGGAGCTTTATGGAGCTCACACTATGCCGCATTACTGAGAGGTGTCGGGGAGGCTTCCCACTGGTCATCTGTTTCAAACTATTAAAGCTATCAGAACTTTCGTCATCTGTGGCTGATACATTGTCCTTATTGTATCCGCCGCCTTCCAGTAGGGTGAAGGGAGGTGAAAAATCTAAACCCGTGGCCATATTTCTGCCAAAGACATAAATTTATCTATGAAGTCCGATTTTGACCCTTATCCCAGAAGAACTACAAACAGCGCCCTTGTGAAGAATCAATTCCTAGATATCAAATTTCCAAATTTAAAGCTCGGAAAATAGCCTCTGCTGACCAATCAAAAGTATTCAATAATTGCAAGTTCTAGCGGTGTCGGCCAGGGTATGGGGCAGAGATAAACCAATAAGTCGAAGAAAATCACTCCACCTCAACTTCAACAAATTAATAGAAAGTCGCAGACTCCAATCCAAATCTTCAATACACGATAACTGGAAATCAGCAACACAAAGATACCCAGATCAAACTGCAAATCGAACTACGAAATACGGAGAAGAAACCCAGTAAACAAGCGCAAAATTTGCCGACCTTCACTTGCGTCTGATGGGAAATATCGGATCTACTAAGCCAATTATTAAAATGGTGTGGAATAAGTAAAACCCGGGAAAATTGCTCGACGAAATCACAATCCTCCAAAAGCTGTCGAATAAAGTAAAGTGGAAAACTGGCTTTATATGTATTACTTAAATCGACAGAAGCTTTATGAAGCCACAAAGCAAACCAAGCCGAATAACTTATCAAAACGCCCCAGAAGTCTCATAGAGATGCGAGGAAAAAGGAAACGAAATAGATAAATTTCCAGAAGAATCCGTTAGAAAAGTAGAGATTTCTCACGAGGAGGAGCGTGATTGAGAAGCTTTGAGTATTGTGTTGGTGGTCGGAAAATAGAAGAGAACCGAAACCCTAAAGAGGAGAAAATGTGAGGAAGACGAGCAGAATCTCTGAGGAGGCTTTTGGAGCGAAGAAAATGAATGTGAAAGGGAGAAAAAAGAGGGAACTAACTTGTATGTATTTGGTTGGCGACCGGCGATTCCAGGTTATCCGGTGGATCTCGTAGCTGTCAGTTGGGTGCGCGAACAACGACACGTGATCAGTTATTATTGGTTGGTTTTGTGGGTGACCCATGACCTTGGGTGAAATTTGTGGATCGGTGCCGCCAGACCACCCAGCCGTTGGATCTCTTAGCTAGCAAACGGACGGTCCAGCGCTATCCCGCTGTCTTGTCCTTTAGGGGTCTAAAGGGGTTCCGTGGGTCCGTTGACGGCCACCAAAGACCCTAGATCCTCGACTCTACACGTGGCACTCTCCCATTGGAGGCAACTAGATGTTGCGGCTAAGATAGAAAGTGATTCCCCTCCGCTTTTCGGCGATCCCGTTTCGCCTCATCCCGAGGTGGGCTGGGCTCTTCGAAAGCCCAGTCTTTAAATGGAAGCCCAGGCCCAAATTAGTTGCTAACATAATATATAATTTCTTTTAAATGCAATAATATTGTTAATGACTTTTAAGGATGAGTGGGAGAAAAACGCCATCTTAAATCCATTTTAAACCGAGGGATTAATCGATCTTACAATGATTAGGCAATATAAACGCATCTTAATCACTTTTGCAAAATAGTTGAGAAAATACCATAACAGAAAGTGGGACATTTTTGGAAAATTAATCCTCGTCGACGGGCAGGGGCGGAGTCTCAGCCGCCCCCAAGGGCGGAAGGGCTCACCTGTGGAGTACCGAACGAGCGACAGTAGATGGTGTCACTGTTGCTGCACAAAGATTGGGCGTCGAAGAAAAGAACACTCATGACTTTTGCTTCATCTACGATATGAACGAAGGAATTTCTTACTTTTTGTTGTCGAAATTTTCACGTGGTTTGGCTGGCCAGCTTCATCAAGTAATGTCAAATTTTTTTTGCTTCTCTCTCCCTCGATACCAGCAGTTGATTTGGCATCTAGCATATACTTTGTTTCCCAATCATTCCAATTTCTTATTGGCGCAGCCTCCAATCAGGCTTCCGTTTCCTTATCTTCATTCATTTTTCAGTGAATCTACTGTTCGATGAAGTTGTATTGGAGCAGCAGAATTTTCTTCATTACTTGATTTTCCGGTTAGTTGATAGTTTGCTAGGCGACTTTGCTACTGATTATCTGATTACTTCTTTCTTAATTTTGAGGATATTTGTGTTTTAATACCAATCAAGCTGCTTCTGGGAGTTTAGGCATTTGTAGAATAATACTTACCTTCAGGGATCAGTTAAGTTTGAAACTGTTTCCGTGGCCTTGATATTGGGTGATTTTCTTTTTCCAGTATGGAGAGGGCAAGGAATCAGATCCTTGGTCTGCTTACATGGAGAACTTCGTTGTGAATGTTTAATATTTAAGCTTATCTTGGTTCTGTGTGCAATTGATTCACCACGAGATAATAAAAAACTCGTCCTGTTTAACACCGTTTCCCGGCGGGCGGCGGAAGAAAGGAAGAAACAGAAGGTTTTACTGGTTCTATTGGTGTGCTCATGACTTTCAACTGGATCGAAGTTTCTTTATTTGCATAAACTGGACGTAGATAAAATCCACTGTTTTGGCAAGAATCGTAAATGAGTTTCTTTTTGCTTCTTTCTTTGCTATCTCTTTGTTGTGGTAGTTTTTCTCTCGAATTTGGTAAGAACAGTTCGTCAAGACCTTCGGTTGTGAACATTGGGGCTATTTTCTCTTTTGACTCCACCATTGGAAAAGTTGCTAAAATTGCCATTGAAGAAGCTGTTAAAGATGTGAATGCGGATCCCGGAATTCTTCCCGGAACCAAGCTTTGGTTACAAATGCAAAATTCCAACTGTAGTGGGTTTCTGGGCATGGTCGAAGGTGATCCCTTGTTCTGTTTAATTTTGTTCTTCTCTTTTCTTTCCCCCACCTAATTGCGTTAACTTTCTGACGTTTTCTTGTAATCATAGCCTAGAACTAACGATGAATTTGTTGTAGTTTTGCAACTTATGGAGAATAAAACCGTAGCCATCATAGGCCCTCAGTCTTCTGTGGTTGCTCACATTTCATCCCAAGTTGCAACTGAGTTCCAAGTTCCTCTGGTCTCATTTTCAGCTACAGATCCTACTCTCTCTGCCCTTCAGTTTCCATTCTTCGTGAGGGCTGCGCAGAGTGATTTATTTCAAATGGCTGCAGTTGCTGAGATTGTTGATTATTATGGTTGGAAAGAGGTGATTGCTATATATGTGGATGATGATTATGGGTGGAACGGTATTGCAACATTGGGTGATAAACTTGCTGAGAAGCGTTGTAAAATCACATATAAGGTGGGTATTAGTCCAGAATCAGTGGTGACTCGAGCCCAAGTTTTGGATCAACTTGTTAAGGTTGCACTAATGGAATCAAGAGTTATGGTTCTCCATGTGAACCCCAAATTAGGCGCCTTAGTCTTTTCAGTGGCTAAATTCCTTCAAATGATGGGGAATGGATATGTATGGATAACAACTGATTGGCTTTCATCTCTACTAGATAGTGTTGTTCCTCTCCCTCTTGAGACCGTAGAGTCGATGCAAGGAGTTCTTTCTCTACGCCAGCACACAGCGGATTCAGATCAAAAGAAAGCTTTTCTTTCAAGGTGGAATAAGTTCACCGGTGGCTCTTTAGGTCTGAATGCATATGGTCTGTATGCTTATGACTCTGTTTGGGTGGTTGCTCATGCCATCCACAAATTTCTTAATCAAGGTGGGATCATCGCACATTCTGATGATTCCAGACTGCATTTAAATGAAAGCGGTAATCTTCATCTTGAAGCTATGACTATCTTTGATGGCGGAAAACGCCTGCTGGATAACATATTGGAGAGTGACTTTGTTGGTTTGAGCGGTGCCATTAAATTTGATTCTGACAGATCTCTTCCTCATCCTGCATATGATATTATTAATGTTATTGGGACTGGATCAAGAAGAGTGGGTTACTGGTCCAACTATTCTGGTCTATCAGTTGATTCTCCTGAGACACTCTATTCCAAACCACCTAATCGTTCAAGCGCAAATCAGAAGCTGTACGAGGTTATATGGCCAGGAAATACAATAGGTAAGCCTCGAGGATGGGTATTCCCAAACAATGGGAAGCTATTAAACATTGGAGTGCCACTTCGGGTCAGCTACAAGGAGTTTGTATCACAAATCAAAAGGACTGAAAATTTCCAAGGTTTCTGCATTGATGTGTTTACAGCTGCTGTAAGCTTATTACCCTACGCTGTCCCGCACCGATTCATAGCCTTTGGCGATGGCCATCATAATCCAAATTACACAGATCTTGTGTATGGGATCACAACTGGCGTGAGTACTAAATCACATCTAAATTTTGAATCTTTTAAATTGCTTCAATTAGTTAATTCTTGTCTGTGTATCAGAAATTTGATGCTGTTGTTGGGGACATTGCCATTGTCACGAGCCGTACAAGGCTTGTGGATTTTACTCTGCCATATACTGCTTCTGGACTAGTTGTGGTGGCTCCATTCCAAAAACTGAACACTGGTGCTTGGGCTTTCCTGCATCCATTTTCTCCAGCCATGTGGATGGTCACCGCTAGTTTCTTCCTTTTTATCGGAATTGTTATCTGGATTCTGGAGCATAGGACGAATGATGAATTCAGAGGTCCACCTAAAAAACAATGTATTACAATTCTATGGTGAGGTCCTTTGTCTGAGGTCCTTTGTGTGGTATCTCATTAAAATTTTCTGCTGATCGATTGATTGCTTGTGAACTTTGCAGGTTTAGCTTCTCAACTCTATTTTTTGCCCACAGTAAGTTGCTAAAAGATGGTTTGTTTTCATTGATTATGGTCACTTTAATGTTATCATCTGTAATTTAATTCATTCTGTACGTATTTTGCAGAGGAGAACACAATTAGCACTCTTGGCCGCCTAGTGCTGATCATATGGTTCTTTGTGGTTTTGATAATAAATTCTAGCTACACTGCCAGTTTAACATCCATTCTCACAGTGCAGCAGCTATATTCTCCAATCACAGGAATCGAAACCTTGACGAAAGGTGGCGAACCGATAGGCTTTCAAGTTGGATCGTTTGCTGAACGTTATCTGAGTGAGGAGCTGAACATATCTAAATCCAGGCTTTTTGCTCTTGGATCACCGGAAGAATATGCCAAGGCACTTGAGCTTGGCCCTGACAAGGGGGGTGTTGCTGCTATAGTTGACGAACGTCCATATGTAGAAAGTTTCCTGTCGAGACAGTGCACATTCAGAGTTGTTGGTCAAGAGTTTACAAAAAGTGGCTGGGGTTTCGTGAGTTCTAATTCTTTCTAGAACTTATCATTCTTATTAAATGTGGGATGCATTATTTAGCAACTCTTCTCCTGTTGCTCCTTTTGGTATTTCAGGCATTCCCCAGAGATTCTCCCTTGGCTGTAGACATGTCGACGGCCATTTTGCAGCTCTCGGAGAATGGCGATCTTCAACGGATTCATGATAAATGGCTAATGAAAAGCGCCTGCAGCATGGACAGTGCAGAGCTAGAATCAGACCGGCTTCAACTTAAGAGCTTCTGGGGCCTGTTTCTAATATGTGGGATAGTCTGTTTCATTTCTCTTGCCATATACTGCTTTCAGATTATTCGTCAGCTATACCGTTCTGATGAGAAAGGATCTGATCTGTCCATCAGTAGTGGATCACATTCTAATCGTCTTCGACGAATTATATCATTGATGGATGAGAAAAAAGAACCTTCTAAAAGAGAAAGCAAACGAAGGAAAGTTGAGAAATTATCTGAAAATGATAGGCATGATGATCAGTTGGAGATCAATCCCTGAGAAGGTGGCAAGACAGAACTTGAAGCAACCACCCAGGTTCATTGTCCGCTCTCTTCATCAATCATTTTAAGGCCTTTCCACACATAAATTACATTCTAAATCCAGTAAGGGAGATGTATAACTGAGCTATCTGTCTCTATAGGTTTAGAAAAATATCTATTTCTAATTTTTTTTTCTTTTGTTCTACTTCCTTTTGGGCGAAGGCTGGAGTAAACACAAGAACTAAAAGCAGTAGCTGAAGTAAAATTTTAGCATTTTGCATTCTGCCGATTCTAGAGAGAAATCGGAGCAAAATATCTAAATTTATAGAACAAAATGGACTACAAGATGTGTGTGGACTAAGTTGCAAAGCAAAAATGAGGAAGAAAGGTGTAATAAAGGTGATGGAACCATGTTGTAGTATTTCGTTCATTGCTGTCCCTTTTCAAAGGTCATTAGCTTTAGAATATTGCCTTCAAATGTTATATACGAATTCAAAACCAGCATTGTACATTCATGCACAAGAACAATATAGACTCAAAACAGCCAGCAAGAGACATGATGCCTAAGCTTCAAAAACTTTGCACTCTTTGTCAGCTGGGTTAGTCTGGCAGTAATCCTCCAATGGGTCTCCACTTTTTCCCGATCCCGCTCCCGGCCATTTGCTTGCCACCAAATGAGCCAAGTCGACGACTCTTTGGCTGGAGACACAAAAAAAAAAAAAAAAAAAAAAAAAAAAAAAAAAAAAAAAAAAAAAA
>NW_019268521.1:6846599-6857021 GCF_002738365.1 Cucurbita moschata
AAAAAAAAAAAAAAAAAAAAACAAATGAAACTTTATGTACTTTGGCTTCTACTGTTGAGGGAACATGAATTTCCATGAATGGAAGTCCTCACCTGTATCCCCATTCATTGTCGTACCAGGCAACGACCTTGAGCATATCGTCTCCCATTACCATTGTAAGTGAAGAGTCAATTGTGGAGGAAACATCAGTACACTTGAAGTCCACAGACACAAGAGGGATATCGCATACAGCTAAAACTCCCTTCAACGGTCCATCAGCTGCCTTTCTGAACGCAGCATTGACATCGTCGGCAGAGATGCCTTTCTTCTCAATGTTCACAACGAGGTCAACAACTGAAACGTTTGGAGTAGGCACACGAAGTGCAATTCCATTGAGCTTGCCCTTAAGCTGGGGCAACACAAGGGACACAGCCTTTGCTGCACCAGTGCTTGTAGGGACAATGTTCAAAGCAGCCGCCCTGGCTCGCCTCAAGTCACGGTGTGATGCATCTAAGAGTCTCTAAAAATAATCCCAAGAACATGACAAGAGGTCATAAGATTTTCTCTTTTTCAAGAATCATTTATCAGATCAATGTCATGGTGCATTCATAATGTGATGTTAATATCTTTTCCTTACCTGGTCTCCAGTGTAGGAGTGAGTGGTTGTCATGGTTCCCTTCACAATGCCTGGATTCAATCATATATCAAATGGTTAAAATCAGGAACCAGTGCCAGTTGGCCAAAACGAAACCGATTGCTTACCGAACTCCTCGTCGATAATCTTCACAAAAGGAGCAAGGCAATTGGTGGTGCAAGAAGCATTGCTGCATAAAAATTCAAACAAAAAACTTTAATTATCAGAAGCCTAAGTAACCAAACCAACCACAAACTATTACATGGCAGCTCAAAATCATTATTGACCTAATGATGTTTGCGACATCGTGGTGGTAATCTTTTTCATTTACCCCAACAACGTATGTTGGAATATCAGCACCCTTTGCAGGAGCTGTGATGATAACCTTCTTTGCACCTGCTTGGATGTGTTTCCCTGCACCTGGGCCATCCACGAACACTCCAGTACCCTGCAAGGGGACATGAATATGAACAATTGATCTTGGAGACGATCATCCGGTGATGGATAATCTGATAATTGATACCTCGATAACGATGTCGATGCCAAGCTCGGCCCAAGGAAGCTTGAGGGGGTCCCTGCTTGAAACAACCTTGATTGGCTTGCCGTCAACAGATATAGTTTCATTGTCCACAATTTTCACGTCTGCTTTGAAAGTTCCCAGCATGGAATCGTATTTGAGCAAGTGAGAGGCCTGAAAATTTTCATCCCAAATGGTAAAACTTCGGCTAACACTGTTCCAATAGATAGTTCTAGAAGAAACGTATTGCTTACATTCTTGACACCACCACTATCATTGACAACTACGACGTCAAGAGGCGAGTCTTTCCTACCATGCCAGCACCGCAGAAAGTTTCTGCCAATACGTCCAAATCCATTGATTGCCACCTTGAGTTTAGCCACTGTTTCTCCCCGAACAGGAGATGATCCTACTGCCTGCTATGAACAACATGTTTCATACTCTCATAAATTTTCTGAAACTACTGTGATCTCTCATGAAATCATCTAGAATTTCAAACTAGAAAAACAAGGGAAGAAAGGAAAAACCTTGGGGGTGAGTTGAGCAGCCACGATGTCGAAGAAAGATCCTTCTCTACCATTGTTGGAAAAGGTCAGGCAAGTGGATCTAAGCCCATTGAACTCAGCCACATCCAACCTCTGCACATGGCAAAACCAAAAGTAAAGTATGAGCACAGACAATCTGGTACAATTCAGTAGTTTGAGAGCAGAAGAGACCAACCTTGAATGAGCAGCGGGTAGGGAAAGAGTAGGAAGTCTTGGAAGGAAGCCTTGAGTTGGTGGGGATTCTAGTTGAAGCAAGAGCTGCATGAGTGGCCATGGCTGCTTACTCTGGCTAATACGTGACTCCACTTCACAAATATATATACATACATATATATATATAGATACCCTTTCCGAATCATACATGGAAGAGTAAGTGTTTTGTGGTGAGAAAGTTGAGGAGCAGATCATACACGAGATAAGGTACCATTTTTCGCCTTGCAAATTTAGGCAGCCTCTAAACCACAAATGTAACTTTCCAATAATGCCCTCAAGCTATATGTTCAGAATTTTCTTTCTAATCACTGCCTCTCATTGATTGATGGCGGAGAATATTGTTCCAAGTCAATGATTCATAACATATCCACCTCATTCCCACACCAAACGGAGAGAAGGGCCTCACTCTGGCTGAGCTGAAACAATAACATTTCACCTGGATGATAAAATGTTAATGGATGACAAAATTATTATGTTTTTTGAGCTGAAAGTCTCTTCATCACCTAAAAATTGTGTTTCTGCTTGCATCATCAAATGTTGCAAAAACTTATTTTGAGAAACAATGCCAACAATTCAAAAAATGCTAAACGATTCATAAAATGCAACTAGAAGGCGGAAGGGATGAAATAAGTGGCTTCCGAATACAAAACAAAGCCCGTTGTTCGTGTAAAAAATAGGAAACACGGCGCAGGAATGCTGTTCTACAAATCTATTAAACTTTATATGGAGCATTTGAGCGATCATAACGACACATTATGGAGCATCAAAGCTCGGGTTCAAATGTTCAAGAGAGAAAATTAACTATTATTCCAGGTCGCAGAGTTGTGAGCGGTGCAGGAAGACCAAATTTCAAATGGCAGGTTCAATTTCGTCAGAGTTCACGGCCACTCCATTTGGGGGATCGTCTGTCCGGAGCTGAGAAGAAACCTCATCAATCGCAGAGTTCAACTGTTCTATCTTCTGTGCCAGCACTTTTCTTGTTTTCTGCAATTTCAATTTTTAAAAAACACGTTCAACGAGCAAATACCCCCAGCAGAATTTTCAAAACTAAAACTACACAAGCACACTTTAACATCATTGACAAGAACTTGACGAGGCTTGGAAAGAAAACATACAAATTCATTTTTTGTGATATATGTGTGTGACCGCGCCGGCTTACATGTACCTCGACTCATATAAGAGGACAACCACTCGACCCTACTACGTTTGATGGTAAATAAAAACTAGTAGAATTTTAAATCCGATATAGGTGGCTACAATGATTTCAACTTGAACTCATTTTTTTCCGGCTTACTTTTTCACGGACCTTAATTATCACTCTTCCAACTCAGGGTGGTTAAGAAGGGTATATGATGTTGCCAATAAATAAAATAAAATCAATGCCTTCGCTAAATCAGTGTCAAGTGAAGACGAAATGTCCATTCAGGGGATAACTTGCAACAAAAAAAAAGACGAGTGATTTCGCACCTCTAAAGCTTTTTCTTCATCATATATGAACTTGGGAAGTTTCCTCATCAATTCTTTTCGATCTGTTCCAGCAAGTGCCTTGCTAATCTGTAATACAAGATCAACTCTCAGTGATGCAAAGTTGAAAGTCTAGGATTTCGAACTGAAAGCCCAGAGACAACAGTTGTGCATACTTCTTGGTAGATTGCTATAATATGTATCTTACATAATGTAGTATCCATAGCACACAAGTAACAGATATACAAGATGAATTTCTCATATGTACAATTTAGACCTTAGATAAGAGATGAGCAAAAGTCAAAAACCTGAGGGGCATATACACAGCCAAGCGTGCCAACTATGAGCCCTCCCAATACAAAACCTCCAACAAAAATGCCTGCATTGCTTGACCGTCCGCCATCACTGTCATAAGGTACACAATAATCTCAACTGCCATGACAATTTGCAACTTATACTAAATGCTATAAGAGATACTAACAATTGCTATGGACTGTACATTATTTTCAACCATACAGAGATTTATTATTATTATTTGAATAAGAAACGATGCTTTATAGACTAAACGAGACAGAAACAACCTAAGGGACCATTAGAGGTTTCCAATAATTAATAATCATCAAAATGCTGTAATTATAAAAAAAAATCGTGTGGTTGGAGCACCACGATGAAGCTATATGTACACTATTCCAAAAAGAATCCATGAAAAGAAGAGGCCTCTTTCACCTAGGAAACGAAGGATTTGAGCTAAATTTTCCAGATGGAGGCAGTCTCCTTGTATTTAAAAATCATATTGTTTTCCTCCTTGCAAATTAACAAAAGGAGAGCATGGACAGCACAATTCCACAGAATGTCGGCCTTGCCTCTAAACACTTGCGCCCAAATATAATAGGAACAAATGCTACACTCTCATAGGGAGGCATAACTCCAAGCCGGAATCATACAGAGTTTATAGATCAAATTCAACGACCATTTGATTTGATATCTAGAGTAGAATGAGTACATGCATTCAATATGTTGATTCAATCATTCTTTCACCAATTCAAAACTAAATTAATGAGACTCAGTTTTGCACATGGAAACCCAAAAAGGCCCATCCTTCGGTTTGGAAATCTGTTTGAACCAGTTGAACTGAATCATTTGAAACTGGTAAGATTCTTGGTTGTTGACTGCCTGAGATTAACACCTTCAATTTGGTTTAGTACGGAAATTCTTTTTCCAGAATTTGCACGCCCCAATGATAAGCCTACCCGTACAAGGATTCTAGACATGCATTCCTACCATGTAAAGAGACTTCGGAGACTATAATTCTATCATAAAATATGACTTAATGGCATGTTGTTTAAGTACCGATTCCGTAGATTATACCTATATGCAGCTTGAACTGAAAGTGGCCGCCTGGATGTAGAAAGCTTCGCCTTTCCAACCCAACCAGGATTGAGTAACAAGCTGGTGGGAGACACACTCCCCAGAAGTTTATCAGCAGTTTTCAGATTTGATCCTGGAAAAATAACTTGCGAGCAAATTTAGACTAATAAAATTTAAGTGTCCATACATTTATACTCCCCCCAATTCTTCCAAATTATGAAAATGAGAGCAACTATGTACTAGTCAAATTCAATCTTCCAAGAGTTGAAAATTTTTCATTGATTTGGAAATCAGGACATCATGTTCACGTAACAGAAACGAATAGAATAACCGAGCATTTCGACAGCAATCGAGAAAAGATAAACAGCCAACCGCAAGCTTCATAACAATAGGGAAAATACACGGTTCCCGCACAAATTTCCCATGGAACAAGGCGGTTTCTACCTATAACACTGCCGATTTATGAGATAAGCAGATTGTGAAGGGTAGCAGGTAGCCACCATTTGAAGCTCGGTGTAATTCAAGAGACAAATTACAAGAAAAACCAATAGTATTCAACAGCAAAAATCTGAGATAAGATCAAATGCTGCAGAAATTAGAGAGTAAGAAGAATTACCAGATGATAACTGGAGTTGAGGGTTTTTGGTTGAAACCAAGGAATTAGATATCGCAGCCATCGGTGAGTCCCAAAAATGACCTGAAGAGAGAGAGAGAGAGAGAGAGAGAGAGAGAGAGAGAGAGAGAGAGAGAGAGAGAGAGAGAGAGAGCGAGAGAACGGTTGAAGGGCCAAAACAGTTTATCACACTCGAAAATATTTCTTGTTCTTGTTCGATAATGTCGATGGCCATGGGGAAATTATCCGGTGCATTGCGATTACGATAATTCCCATGAGCTCGTGTTTTCCCGCTTTGTGATCCAGGCCCATTTCGTAAGCCCATACTTGCCTTCTCTATGGACCCGATGTTTTCAGGGCATTTGGCCCAACTTTTATTTTACTAACTGTCATTTGTTTTCGTAAGCCCATATTGTTTTGGAGTTTGTTAATATTTATTTATTTTAATCTTCTTTTTAAATTAACGCCCAAAACAAATGACAGTTAGTAAATCGACAAAAGCTCGATTAAAATATTATTGTATTTTGTGGATAGCGATATGATGTGGGCGCTTTCGGAACACTTCCCCCGCGCAGTTCAACCGCCATGGCAGTGGCCACACCGAAGAGCTTGGATTCCTGTCCAATTCATCGCCTTCTTCCTTAAATTCGTTCTCAATCCTCGGCCAACCAACGAGAGAATGCGAGGCAGGATGAGTTTTCTCCACCAATTTCAAGAAGGTCTGCAATTTTGACCTCTTCGCTACCTTTCATTCTCGTTTCTGTATATCCGTCCAAGGCAATAGAGATAAGGAACAAGAGGACCATTCCTCTCGAGGACTGTATCACCAGCGGTTAGTCAACTCAGTCCTTCGTGTATCACTATCTTCTGAATTTATTCTCAATACTTTCGATAAGTTGAAGATTCCAAGTCTTGATTCAGTAATTGCGACATATTCTTCCATTTCCGCATCTACATAGTATAACTCTACTGAAATGAAATGGAAGTTTGATTCGCTAAGAGTTTCTTGTGGAATTTATAGTTTTATTGCCTGCACTATGAGATATTAGGAATATAGACCTACACATATTATACTTTTGAATCACCTATGACTATACCTTCGAAGCTCTTTGTTCAAGACTCGAGGATTCTATTAGCATAGTTAAATTAAGGGTGTAGCTCTTATACCATGTTATGAATCACATCCCCTCCAAAGTGGTATGCTATTATCCACTTTGAGCGTACTTTTGGTTTTCCCAAAAGGCCTTATACCAATAGAGATGGTGTTCTTTACTTATAAACTCATTATTTTTCTCTTAATTAGTTAACGTGGGACTATTCCTTTCAATAATCCAAACGTGGGAGATCTATGATGTTTGTTGATAAAAGAAAAAATATATCCATCGAAATTTCACATGTAATGGTTGGAAGTTCTGGATTATGAGGAGCATTTCTATGTAGCTTTCTTTGATTCACATTGGCAATGACATTTTGATTGCCGCAAATGTACTGAAGTACTATGATGTCGAGGAGGGAAAGGGTCCTGTGGCAGAGAAGGGTTCCGCAGTTCAGGTAATCTGCTTGGAAATTTTTGAGGCCTACTTTGCCTGTCTTTTTAATTTTAGCTTTATGAGATCAATTTGCATGTGAACGCATGAAAACGCGGGATTAAATCTGGTCCAACTCCCTGGTTTTGTAGTCATATCATACAATCTGATCTCAGAACCTTGTACTGAAAAAAACTATTTCTTTTGATCATGAAACATGTGCGCATATATATATATATATATATATAGGTTTTCACTTTTTCTCCCGTCAGTGATTGTCTATTTTTCAGTCATGCGCATTACCCTTTAGATTACAAGGGTTTCAAATATAACCTGTTCAAGTAACTTCATTAAGGGAAAATACCAAGAAAACTTGTATATTGTTTAAGAGCAAAATTGGAAGCTTAAATATACTTTTAAAGTGAATAGTTGGTTTGAAATAATACAAAAGTCGTAAAGTGTGTATTTCAAAAGTTTAAAAGATTAATTGCAGAATAAATTTTTTTTATAAAGTTTATGGGCAAAAGCCATAATTTAGCCCCTTTTTTCTGTATGCAAGCATAATGAGTCAAGGAATCCAAGAAATGGTCAAGTCAAGTGGCCTTTGGTTTACTTATGTTATTTATGTCAATTATTGCGTGGAGGGTTGAGATAGAGATAAGATAACAACTTTTTGGTTGTATGGTTATGAGATGTACATGTAATCCTACTTTGTATAGGCAGCCTGGCGCTACTTTTGAATTGAACATCGAGCTTTTGGAAGTGGTGCGGCCGGAAAAAGGAGGGGCCTGACATGATTCGGGAGCCAGGTTTTTGATCCCCACTGAACTAGAAGTTAAGCATTAGCGGACTGATTGATTCTTTTGTTAGGACGAGGAGAAGCACAAGCAGGTATTGGGTAAGGGGGAGTTTGTTTTTTTTTTTTTTCAATGGAACCTTCAGTTCCAGGTATTGGGTAAGGGGGAGTTTTTTCTTCAATGGAACCTTCAGTTCTTTACTTGCTGTTGTTCTAAACATGTTAAGACCCGTGGTTTGGTATGGACTCATTGCGCCCCTCTAAAATGTAACAAAAGCTCCACTCTTGTTAGTGCCAAACGCACCAAATTTCTACTTCGGTCTTTGGCCATGCCACCTTTCCTCTGCCCCCACCCCCTTCTTTCTCGCTTTAGCTTTAACTTTAGCTTTTGGGTCTGGTTGGATATTAATTTTTAGGAGTTAGAGGACGGCTCTGATAGGGAAAACGTGACAGCCTTATTTGTATATTGCCTATTGTTTCATTAGCAAAAGGAAAAGCAGAAGTTTGAAGTGTGTGGATATCGTTTTCATAGAGAGACGCAATAAATTGGTGTTGTTGGAAAGGGGGATTGGATTGGATGGTTGTCCCAAGTGTCATATTGTGGAGCAGAATCAAAGATTTCCCTTTCTTGATGCGTCGAAAGTGCCTTGTCATTGCTAGGATGCCTCTGGGCTTCCACCCCACCTTCCTGTGAAACCTCCTCCTCCTCCTCCTCCTCCTCCACCACCGACTCAAATCAGCAGACAGTTTGTCTGCGCAACACGTTGTTGGTTTCCCCCAACCTCGGATTCAAGTCCACGTCACCCCATTCTACAGCAAAAATGATGTCGTTTTTGAGCGAAATAGTGTGTTGTGTTCTACTCTGAGTGTGAACCAACAGGAGTGATCCACGAAAGAGAAAGGACTTGCACCGTGTTTCAGAGTATCAAACCACTAAATTACTGCTTGTTTGATTGATGGTTTTGTGATTTCTTAGATGACTAATAAATAATACTGGTTTTGGATTGAACCCAAATGCCATAGGGGAAAGGCTTTAGTTTTTGTTCACTCTTTTGATACGAAACCGAATTCGTGGTTTTCAATTATATCAGTCATCATGTTAATTAAATGAGTATTAATTGATGTATGGCGTTGGTTGTTTCACGATTCCAGCAAAGTTCCATTTTTTTAATTGTCTTCTAATCTTGTTTCATTTATGTACTTTATTTCTTTCCCCTTCTGAACCCAACTAAAAGAGCTCTAACTTCTATTTTATTTTAGAATTTTGAATGAAGCTCAACAGGAAATTGAGGTTGGATAGTGTGTTCTGTGATGAAAGTGAGTCAGCCTTTTCCCATCATCCAAACACACAAGGCACAAAGCTCAAAACACAAGAGACCAAGGAAGGAGCAATGAGTTGGATGCTTATAATTCCCTAAGATGTAACTCAGAGATTATTTTTGGATTGAAGCTTTTTGGAGTAAGCATTGTTGAGCTGATGTTCTGCACGAAAAACATTCGAAATTTCAATCCTTACCCTCCCTGTTAAACTAAAAAGGAAATTAAAAGAAACAAAAATATATATATTAGTGTATTTGTGGAGTATAATATAAAATAAAATTCAGTAAATAATTGACATGTGGGCGAGTCTAATCACGAGCTCCCAAGGTGGAAAATGGAAAGCCCGATTCCCGTGTCCCAGTATAAAACCCCCCTCAAACTCCCATCGAAACGACAAACGTTACGCCCCCAGTTGATTCAAAACGACTTCCCTTCCCATCTCTTATTGTATACCCTCCTCCCTTCTCTCGCCGCCGCTTCAAATGCGTCCCTTCAGGTACCTCGCCGGTGTGAACTCCTCCGCCATCTCCGACTCGGCTGAGCCCCAGACATATGACTCTGACTTCGTCATAATCCTAGCTGCCCTCCTCTGTGCCTTGATATGCGTTCTCGGTCTCGTTGCTGTTGCCCGCTGCGCCTGGCTACGCCACCTAGCCGGCAATGTCAGCGGCGGCGCTTCCACTCGTCCTCCTCCTCCTCCTGCGTCCAATAAAGGTCTCAAGAAGAAGATCCTGAGGTCTCTTCCGAAGTACAACTTCACCGCTGAGTTTTCTGCTCAGTTCTCAGATTGCGCGATCTGCCTCGCGGAGTTCGCAGTCGGTGATGAAATCCGGGTGCTGCCGCAGTGCGGCCATGGATTTCACGTGTCCTGCATCGATATGTGGTTCCGATCTCACTCTTCATGTCCTTCGTGCCGTCAGATTCTTGTGGTAAGTCAGTGCCAGAAGTGCGGTGGTTTTCCGGCAAGCTCGAGTTCGAACGGTGGGACGGAATCCAGAGTGAAAGAGGAAGGAGATGATAAGACGAGTAGGTTCTTACCTTAGCCCTAGGGTTTTTCCTTTAACTACTGCGATTCTTGTTCCTTCCTTCCTTCCTTCCTCCGTGTTGTAAATAGCTTTCTTAATCAAATTCATGTAATTACTAGAAATTGTTTATGAAATCAAGTTGAAGCAAAGGCGATTCCAATGAATTTGAAATCGGCCGCTCTGGTAGATCTGTTATGATTATTGACTTCAAATCTGTGGTCGATTTTCAGCCTCGGATTGAAATGGAGATGGCATGAATTTACAGTTCAGGCGAGGAGTTGAAATCAAAAGGGGCAAAGGGGAAACTCCAAACAAATGGATATTTTGTTCCCATTTTCTGAAAATGAATCCTCTTTTAAAAATATAGTTTTTTTTTTTTTTTTTTTTTTTTTTTTTTTTTTTTTTTTTTTTTTTTTTTTTTT
>NW_019268521.1:6858024-6866682 GCF_002738365.1 Cucurbita moschata
TTTTTTTTTTTTTTTTTTTTTTGACAAGAAACTGGAATTTTTCGCCAGCTTTTTACCTGTCAAATTAAATATTTTAAACTAACTTTTAATCTACGCATCATTTTTCAAATATATCTTTTTATTGGCCCACAAAATTTAGCACTTTTTTTTTTAATCTCTCCACGAAGGTGCTATGTACATACAACCTATATCTGTTTGATTGTCTTAATTTTTGTGAATTTATTGTACTTTTCACTTAATCAATTATTAGCGGTAATTGAAATATTCATATTTTTCTATGGGTTTTCATAATTTTCAGTTAAATGCATCCATCTGAAATGGATAGTATAATTTTGGATCGATTTTGTTAGTCTCTTAATTTTTTGTGAAGTGAAGTTAGATCCTGGGCGTGAAATGGGGCTACATCCCAATAGAGAAATTGGTCGTATGAGTTAGCCAGAAATGGTAAAGAATTGGCTGGAATTGCATTATGGGGGGCTAACTTTGCTCTTAATCTTCCTTCAAACACAAACTGTGAATGAATGGATTATATATATTTATATATGTAATGCAAACAAATTGCAGTTATACCCACTAACTAATTCCTATTTTTAAAACCTAAACTGCAACATACTTTTACTTATTTATTTTTTAGTCCTCCAACGCCACACTATCAAATATTATAACCTAAACTTCGTTTGTTAGGTCAAAACTTAAAATATTTGTTTTTGTAAACAAAAGTCCAAAAGTCAATTTTATTATTCCATCGCATTTCCAGCAGTCCAATAAAATAAAATAAAATAAAATAAAATAAAATAAAATAATGAAAACCCCCACCCACATGGGTACCATGTCATTCAATTATGGCACACGTGGCAAAGACTCAACCAAAAAATAAATCTCATTCATTTTCTTTTCAAATCAGGATGTGTTGACTTTACAAATAACACTAAGCTTTAAAAATAATTAATTAAAATAAGAGTTTACCCCAATGACATGTAAACTATGTGATATTTCACACAATGGGCTTGATTATTTCTTAGGGACTGGATTAAAAATAAATAAAATCAATATTGAATATCGAACCTAAGTATTCTAGGGCTACACAAATTAATTTTGTGTCACATCCCGAGATATGGTATGGAAAACAAGATATCATCAATGCATGCTCTTTAAAGCTCATCCATAATACATTTTAAAAAAATTATTATTATTACTATACAGACATGATGTCATCGCTATTTTTAATATTCTGACGTGTAGTTTTGAAACATTTATAAAATATTAGATTACGAGTGTTTTGAAAACTAGACAAAATTTGTAGATATTTTGTAAAATTTAGTGTAAAGCATTAACACCACATGCCCAACATTCCTTTGTATCATCTACAACATAGACACGTTATATGTTTGTCGGTTTCAAGAGTGAAGACTACTCGCCCTGCGAACTAGAAAAACTCTTAAGATGTCACTCAAGTTATAAGCAAAACACATTTAATCTAGAGTTCTTACGATTATACTATAAAAAATGAATATGCACTAAGTTGGTATAGGCATAGGCAATAAATTTTAATTTTTTTTTTGGATATACACAATATCACTCTCATTTAGATGTACTCACTTTTTTATCTAAGCCGAAATTATTAATTAAAAGAAGAAAAATTCATAAAAGTGAACCCGACGTGAATCGAACACGCAACCTTCTGATCTGGAGTCAGACGCGCTACCATTGCGCCACGGATCCGACTTGTTGTATTTTTTAATATAATTAGATATAATTTATTTTATCCATTTGCATTTCTCATCGAGTCATTTGGATCCGAAACGAAGATACTCTTGCAAAACCCTATCCTCCCCGGATCCTTGATTTGCTATGGCACCTCTGTGCATTTTCCTGTCTCCAACATTCTGATTCCCCATCTTACTTTCTTTCAGTATGTTTTCCTGCTCATGTAATGGCATCCAGTTGGACTCTGCGGTTTCATTCTTATTCTTTCCAGGTAATCGTTCCGCTTGTCTTCTTTTGATTTTATCAGGAAATATTCTCTGCTATGTTTATGAACTTTCTAGATCATGTGTGCAGCCATACGTATGGGTTCGAAAGCCTCTTGTTCTGTCCGGCTTATCCGAACTTGGAATTGGTTATAAATGCGCTGGCATTAGATATGGTCATTTGAACATTAACCGGAATCGGCATCGAATTGGTCGCAGATTTCTAATAAATTCGGCTGAGGGGTCCGGGAGCACTGATTCCGGACGAAATGTCGAAGATGATGAAATTATGGTCAAGAGTGGGACTGGTGGTGTAGCTTCCAGAGATTACAAGGGGAAATTGCAGGAGATGATTTATTCGTCGCCTCCAGGCGTTTTCCTTGTAAGTTTCTGGTTGATTAGGAGTTTGTGGCTCTTCCTTCTTTATAGTTTTTTGTACTTTCGAGAATGGCGTTTGCAAGGATTATCTTCTTTCTGTTATGTTCACAATTTAAACCTCTTACCGCAATTCAATTGAGTTCTGTCTCCTGAATGGGCATGGATCATTACACTGATACTTCTTGGGCTACGTGTGCAACCTGTGTTTCGTCATGAATGATTTTGGTCAAATGTTTTATGATATCAACGGAATTGATATAATCAAATGCAGGTTCTGAACGCAATGAATTATATACAATTTGCGAAAATGTATAGTATCTTTTGTTTTGAGCCCTACACTATAGTGAATGAACTCTTAAGCACAAATCATGCCTTTTGTTTTGGAGTTACGGGTGTCTTATTCTCTTGTTCTATTCTGCCTTAGATGAACAGATGTACTGGAAATGGTCTTGCAATTGGGTTTTGCATTGCGACGGCTTGTTTAGCAATAGTTGCAAGAGTGTATTTGATGGGAAAATCCAGGAGCAGTCATTCCGGATCAGTGGCTGATCTAGTCAGGCGTGGTCAGCTAAGATCTGACAGAAGAGGCATGTATGATTTAAGTCTTTGGAACCTTTGTCCTTGGAACATGCTCATATGTTTGTTATATCCTATTTCCATTATTTTCTTATAATTTCCTCTGTTATCGCCATTTTTTTGCAGTTCCAAACCTTTAAAGTACAATGATCCCTTTAACAATCCATTGGTGAAGGTTGACAAAAGCAATTCTTCCGTAGAAATGTGTGGAAAGGTTTATCGGTTGGCCCCGGTTACTCTTACGAAGGAGGAACAAAGTATTCATCAGAAACGGAGGTCTCGGGCATATCAGTGGAAGAGACCAACCATGTTTCTTAAGGAAGGAGATTCAATTCCTCCGGATGTTGACCCTGCTACAATCAGTTGGATCCCTGCAAACCATCCGTTTGCAACAACATCTAGTGATATTGATGAAGACTTGGCCCAGAACAATGTGCACCAAAAGCATGGTGTTCCCTTCCGTATTCAAGCTGAGCACGATGCTTTGCAGAGAAAGCTTGAAGCGCTCCAGGGTGTGAGTAACTCTGATACTCTGTACTCGATTCTGTCGTGTCTTCATGCTCTTCCTTCAGTTGATAGATGCATATATAACATTTGCTGCGTGGTAATGGTGAGTGAATATGTTCGTTCCATGATGGAATTGATGACCCACAAAAAGTTCATGTAGACAACCTAACACGGTTCTCTCCCTGGTAGATGGTGTTTTGTGTAGCAAAACGAATGCCCTGTCCATCTCTTCATCTTTTGTCATTTTGTGCGAGTTTACCATACTGTCCTCTCTTTTAACCGGCCAATTCCCTTCCTAAAAGATGTTAAAAGAATTTCATCTATTTCTTCTATGTCTGATCCGTTTCACATTCAGTGGACATCCCTTCGACTTCAAGAAGGGGAAGATTCCTTGGATTCAATTATTTGAGCCATTTCTGGGACCACATGGTTAGAAAAAATTGAAGAGATTTTTAGGATTAAGATGCTTTTGCCTTTTTTGAGATTCTTTCACTTTTGTTACTCATTATTTGGTGATGAAAATTATGCGCAACTCCATTGCAATTATTTTTTAAATTCTTTTTCTCCAGGTTGAAGTGTTCTTTAAATATATCTTCCTTTGCTAGTTGGGCTCCTCTCTCCTTTTGCGATTTCATTACTTCAGTGAAATCAATCACCATTTGGTATTTGGTTTTTAGTTTTCACACTGTGACCTACAATGAAATCCTCTCTTCTTGTGATGCGTAGTGAGTATTTTAATCTTAATTAAATTTGTCATTTTGATTTCTTATCATTAGTTTGTTCGATAAATGATGATTTTTTGTTCTCATTTCCCTTCTTTTACCCGGTTCTTGAGTTTCCCGATCAAGGAAATTAATATGAAATTAGTTATTCCAGTGATGATGCCATTTAGATATGGTTACCAAGTGATGGTGTAGATGGCTGTCCATTACATTGTCTTATGAGTCACCCTTACACATTTATATTTACATTTTCTGCAGGAACAGAAACTGAATAATTTATTTATAGATCCTAGAAATGGGAAGGATTTTGAGAGACCTGTTAAGTCGGAACCCAACTCTGATGAACAAGTAGAACAAAGCTTTACAGACCACGAAGCTGGAGAGTCGAAGCCTCCGAACTCGGGACATCTCCCAAGTTCTTTCGGGGTTCAATCCTCATCTGATGAAGCACAGAAATCCTGAGGTAAGTTTAGATACACTTTTTAAAGCAGTTAGAAAGTGGATCCAATCCAAACAAGTCTAGTATCATTCTCCAAAGTTTTTGAATTTGTGTGTTTAACATGCATGCAGGTTTCCTGTAAATAGGATTTGCTTTTGCAGTTTGCTGTCGATCTTATCTGCAAAGCGCATTACGAAGTTAGCTACTGAGGGGCACTGCGTAGTTGCAATGCACGCAGGCTCGATTCCTTGGGACCATCCTGTGGCTTTGGAGACAAACTCTTAAAAAGAGTGTACTTTATTGAATTGAGGGAATATAAGAGTTTCTTCAGCAGAAAGGGGGAATAAAAATTTGTTTTGAATGATTTTTTTGGCGATTTATTCGAATTCTTTAATTAAATACAAAACAAACTATGCAATCCCTCCTGTTTTCGTAGTCAACATGTATGTACTACTCTCTTATAATCAATTATATCGGAAATAATAAATATCGACACACTCGACGGACACCGTCTCCGGTGTGGGCCTCGGCGGCGAGGCAAGTACTACTGGCCGGAATTGAAACCGCCCGTTCTAATTAGCAAACTTTACATCTGGGTTTCGTATAGGTTTGAGCCACATGTCCGCCATTACTCTCGACGACAAGCTCCACAGCAAATCCGGGCCCTTGGATGCTAAATGTCTTCCCTTCTTCGCCGCCTTCCCAATCCCATACGCCACCAGCCACTGCATCGCCGTCAGCATCTGCTTTTCACTGTCCCAGGCGTTTCTCTTCCCTCCGCCCCTCCTCACCTTCAACCCTCCCACGTGCAAGCTCGTCACCTTGAATCTTCTTTCCTCTTCGTATTTGCTTCTTTCGTCTTCCATTTCTACTTCTTCGGCATGGATCAGGCCCAACACAGGCCCTCCCACTGCTTCGTATCTCCTCAGTGGGTCTCTTAGCTGCACCACCACCGCCAGTGTGACGCCTTCTGGGTCTTCCCTTTTGTTTCCATATCCGGCGAAGTTGAATTTCTTCATCCAATCTTCGAAGGGAACTGCAGAGTCCAGGGGGTAGAATTGGTTTTGATCTTTTCCCCCAATTTTCACATTCAGAGCAGAGACGTCAAATGGGGCTTCTTCCTCCGCCATTTCCGCCTGGATTTTTAAGGCTTCGACGCTCATTTCTTCCAGCTTCTGCATTGAGAACGCTAGAATCTCTTCAATGGTCAGAGGGGCTTCGTTCAAGTTCCATATTCCTGTCGAAATCCTCTCCTTCCTTCCTGTGCTCAATGCGGCCGCCATTGCTTTTACAGTACCAACAGCCCGGGCGGCGGTGGAGCTTGCTCCTTCTTTGTTTCTCCCTTGAATGATTGCTGAGGCAATTCCTTCAAATGCTAATTGTTCTGCTGTTTTTCCCATCAGTTCATCCGAAGACATTAATGCCACTACTTTTGAGCTCAGTGCCTCTACCCCACTGCAGGCCATTCTTTGAAACAATTCAAACCCGCTCAGCGACTGTGTGGACGCTAAAATCACTGGTTTCGATATCTGCATCGCTAGTTTTGGAGTCTCCTTCCTTGAAACTGGGGTGTTTAATGGATTCATTGCGGCTAAGTAGCTTCCATCTTTGGTTTGAACAACACAGCCTAATCCCTTTCCAAGATCTGAAAGGTATGATTTGGATTCAGTCTCCATGGAATCCTCTGTTTCTTCAAGTTGGAGAGGAGGAATTTCAGGGTAACTGAATTCATTGTTACCGTTGTTGTATGAGCCTGTACCATCTTCCTCCTCCAGCATCTGAAGAAATTCCTTCGTTACGTTTTCTTCTTCAGCATCAAGTCTCTGCGAATCGGATTCTTCATCATTTCTACCAATGTTTTCATCTCCCATCATGGATTCCAGAGCTTTTATTTGCTGCGCAATTGAATCGAGTTCCGATAGTCGATTCAAATGAGCCTGGTCGTGCACCACTTCCTTGACTACCTCGCTTGAAGTCGACTTTTCGTCCACTGATTTCTCGGATTCTTCTTTTTCCACCTTTTCCTCTTCCTCCTGAATCTCTACTCCTTTATCCACAACTTCAAAGTCTGGAAGATCGAGATCTTCAATCTTCGGTTCATCTGATTTCTGAACAGGCGGCGAGGTTGACGGAATTGGCGCTGGTTCATCTAAGTTTAGGTCATCCATTCCTGGAAGATCCGCCGACGGTCTTGTTTGCGATGGAGTCCAAGCTTCACTTTGACTGGTTAATCTCGGACTAAGAACACTGAATGAGGTCTTCGATTGCTTTCTCCCGAAAGATTTTACCGATTTCGATTCCATCGGCTGTGCTTGATTGTAAATACCAATTCCTCCGTCTTTCTCCATAATCTGAAATCCTAATTTAACGAGGAGCTCTCCCCCTCTGGCTTTTCCCGCCAGATTAAAGCTAATGTCCCACTGTCGAACTCGCGTTCCTTCGTAACTCTTCTCCGTGGATTCTTCAATAAGTTTACTCAAATCCACTGAATTTCTCCCGAAATCAAGCTCCTTAGCATCTACAGCAAAAGCGTAAATCCAAAACGGACGAGGCTCGAATTTCATAGGCTTTCGGTTTCCAGGAGTGCAATAAACATGGCATTTGAGGAACAATGTCTCTTCGAAATCCGCAGCGCCTTGCGAAACTCTAGACGGCATTGTATTGACAGCTCCATCTTTGGTCTCTTTCTTCCTCACACAAACGGAAAGTCGAAGCCCATTCATGGAGGCTGGTAGGCCCTGAACGGTGACCACTTCAACAGAGAACAAGCAACTCATCTTGTGCATTCCAAGGAGGGTGAGAGCTCGAATCGGCTTCCAATTCCAAATCCCCTTCTTCTCCGGCGCCGCTTCATCCAACTTCCTTGCCTCCGGCTGACTCGAAGATACCCTGCTTGGTTCCGTTTGCGATTTATCCTCATCGTTGAGCTTGGGTCGAGAACGCCACGGCGACAGAGACATCCGTCGGGACTTGGGCCTGTTGAGCCTGTCGTCGTTTCTAGCGATGCCCACATCTTCAGCAGAAGGAATAGAAGGAAGAGAGCTCCGAGGAAGAGCAAGCGAGGCTGTTCTTCGCGTAGTGGAGATGTGGTTTTGGTAGAGCGATTGGCTGAGGGCCTCGAGCTCATCGAGAAGCTGGGTATTGGAATCCCTTCTTTGGGACGTGTTCTGATCAGTCGCCATTGATGAGGTTGAAGCCAAAAGTGGTGCAGATGGAAGAAGAAGAGAAGAAGAGAAGCAGATAAGAGGGCATTGGGGTTTGAAAGAATATGAGGCAGAGAAGTTGGGAGAGACGATAAGTAATAGAAAGCTGTGTGTGGAGGATGGAGAGCCAGCCAAATTTGTCTGGGCACAAAAGCTTACTCATAGACACGGAAACAGACAGCCGCCGGCACGCAGCTTTTCTTCCATCGCGTGTCCCTTCCGCATTAAATGTTTGTTTTCAACCGTGGATCATTCCTCGTTATGAACTTCAGCAATATTGAATATGATTATAGTTGGAATTAGCATTATATGATATGATTCAAATGAAATGTAGATGACTAATGATTGTGGGGCTCAGAGGGGGGGAGCGGGTCAAGTGGGAGCTGAACTTTTGGAAACACTTGGACAAAGCTGCTTGTTTTTCTGAAGGAGTCACATATAAGTAAGAGGTGAAAAAAAGGGTGTGTTCAGATAGAGAGGGATAGAAAAATGTCGAATAGCGAGGAGGAGCAGCAACAGCAGCAGCAATTGGTGCGGGAGAAGGAAGAGAAGGATTCTGTGGAAGAATTGCTGCCATTGGAGAGCAGTCCGTACGTGAAATACAAAGACTTGGAGGAGTACAAAAGAAAAGGGTATGGGGCGGAGGGGCATCTTGAGCCCAAGCCCAACCAGGGCGGCGGTACTGACGCACCCACCTTGTCCGGCAGCGGCTTCCCGGAGGTGAAGCCCGCCACCATTGACTTCGTCACCAACCATGGCCTTCTCTCCTGATCGCCTCAGCCATGCCATTCCCATTTTCACTTTTTTTTTTTTTTTTTTTTTTTTTTTTTTTTTTTTTTTTTTTTTTTTTTTTTTTTTTTTTT
>NW_019268521.1:6867240-6892398 GCF_002738365.1 Cucurbita moschata
TTTTTTTTTTTTTTTTTTTTTTTTTTTTTTTTTTTTTTTTTTTTTTTTTATCTCATTCTTCTTCTTCTTTGTATCTCAACAACATGGCTGCAGCAAAAGGCAAGCTTGTTCTTGTAGGATACCAATGGTATCATATATTATATTCAAAATATCGTGTTTCTCCTCATCCTTGTCGCCACAGCTGGTAAGTTTATGAAAAATGGAGGGATATTGTCTACTTTAATAAACTATTCTGCTAAAAAGAGGTTTCTACACTATTATAAAAAAAATATTTTGTTATCCTCTTGAATGGACATGGGGTCCAGCCATTCAAACTCTGTAGGGTCCTAGCACATCTAAGGTGTCAAGGTCATATCTACCTTAGGAATGAATTTAGTAAATAAAAAATATTTCAAAAAAGTAACATTTTAACAATTAAATATAATAAAAAGAATCGAAAAAAAACCATGGCAACAAAATGGGCGGGTCCTGGGTGACTGCTACTTAAGGCCCATAAACTACAAGGAATCTTAGAATGCGGGCCTGTGGTTAAGGCTCGAATTTGTGTGAATGGGCCTGACCGGTATAGAAGAGTGCGATACTGTGGGCTGGCGGCGTATATAGTGTAATGTACCAACTCCCAACTGGATACATCCTTCAATTATTGGAAGATTCCTTTCGGTGAAATCTGCAGAAAAATGGCGCTAATGAGAGGAGAGCCGCTGGTGAGGAAACTCGCTGTGTTCGCCAAGTACGCTGTTCTGCCGGCAGCCATGGCCGCCGCTCTCCTTTACTCTCCTCCCGATTACGTTTATTACAAGAATGACGATAAGTCATCCAAATAGGACACTTTCCCCCTCCTGTTTTGTTCGTCTCGATCTGTCATCCCTTAGGGTCAGCGCTTTTCAATTTTCATCCTTATTCTGAGTTTTTTCTAAGATATTGATAGATGATTTTGCCTGACTGCTGCATATTATATGTCAACGAACGCGTTCCCTTCTATTTGAATAAATGTTTGGTTTGGTTGCAATCAGCAATTGATGTTTCGTGTATCTGATAATCATTGGCTACGAAATTGATAATGATCATAATTGACGGATTTGTACTTGTTTTCGTGACTTTCCGTAGCTAAGAAACGTGTTCTTATACTTCCCTCGTCGTGGTGATTGAGGTATACAAAACGTATTTGAACTTGTCTCTACATTTTTTGCCTTTCTCTGAGTAACTTCTAATCGAATCTTTTCTTGATAACTCTGTTTTGATTTTGCGGGAAATTAGACCGAATAAACTAGGTTTAGAATGGATGAAAGTAGGCCTTATTAGATCCAACTTTGCAGACTTCTTGTTTTTCTAGGATCATCATCTAGATGACCAGCCATTTAATGGGCATATTAGTAGTTGATCTCCCTAACTTCATCATTGATTATGCCTCTATTGCTTGAACGTAAGGTTGCTTATTCTCGATGGTAAACCCCTGGACACACTGCGCACATGTAAAAGAAAATTTCCTAAGCCAGCCATCCATTGTTGAGGATTGTTGAGAGTGAGTTCCACATTGGCTAATTTAGGCAATGATCATGGCTTTATATGCAAGGAATACTATCTCTCTTGGTATTAGGCCTTTTGGGAAAGCCCAAAGCAAAGCCACGAGAGCTTACGCTCAAAGTGGACAATATCATACCATTGTGGAGGGTTGTGATTCCTAACATCCATGCCCATGGACTTTGAAATTTACAATCTTTGCTGCATCATAATTTCTTGATACCTCGACGTATGGGTTTCAGACTATGGCTTTAATTTGCAGAAAAAATGTTTGGAATTGCGTTGAATGCTATACGAGTATTATGAGCTCTGGCGTTGATTTTCTGTTCTCTTGTTATGCAGGACCGTCTGATCATGTAGGCTTGCATTTGCAGAGTTGTATTCCTCTTATGTTGATAATGGTGTGTACTGGACTTATTATCATCATCTCTCAATAACTCGTAGTTTGTTTTACTTTTGTGGCTTCATCTTCGGAGAAAAAAATAATAATTTGTTTCCTTGAAGAATATTCAATATGGGAAGTATAAATTTCCTGTTCTTATTTTTCTTTTCGTTCCCTTAATAAATTTTGAAGAAAGTTTCTGGGATAACATGGCCGTGAAAGTGGAGACTGAACCATGAGATGGAAGTGGGAACTATATGAGATACATGCCTGCAAATGTTATGTGCTCGTATGAAAATTTTACAGTAATAAAATGGTGGATATGAAGAAATCCCACGATCAGAACAACTCGTTTTCATTCACACAGTCCATATAGTACCAACCCTTTGGTCCTGTCCACTATTGAATTGAAACAAAATTTCCAGATTTACGTGACTGGGAGTGTTGACGATGATGGAGGATAGAGGTGTTAATGTCTGGTTGTGATAGAAATATTTTGAACTTTTGTAAAACAAACAAGGTGCAGTGACTACAAGTAGGAGTTTCAACTCCGATATTTTAATAACTCTCCTTTCAATGTTTGGTGCGACATAAAGTAGAGGGAGCTCAAAGATCAACATCATGAGAAGGATAAGTTTAGGTGATTGGAGTAGTTTAGCCAACTCTTGCGACTCCATGTCCAGCAGTGCAAGGGATATGAATTAGGGGCCTCACCTCACCCTGGGTTTTGCAATATGAGATTATGTTGAAATTATATTCCCTGGAAATTTTTTGAACTGTTTTATTGGATAGAATGCATGGAAGCAAGAGTATGGTGGATTACTCTGCAAACTTAGCCGGGTATTCTTGTGGTCGATTAACTCTGTTTTTTTAGGAATGGGTTGGGGACAAAACAACAAGGATGAGAGAGTTGGAGAGTTTTGGGTGTAAGAATTGGAAATTCAAAATTAGAAAAAAGAGAGCTTGAAGCCTGGGCAGAATGGTATGGATCTTGTTTGATTTGGACTCTCAAAGTTAGGTAATTTGGTTCGAAATTAACTAAAATTCATGCCATCTAAGCCAGAATTGGTTGGATTGTTGCGGGATTGCATGAATCCCGGACGGAAGGGATCATCAAATCGACTAGAATTTAGGCAGCAATCTCGGTCAAAAGAAATATTTGGTACATGCAGATACAGGTTTGACGCTAAGCTACCTACTCGGGTAGTAACAAAAGCAGGCTAAAAGTTGTTCAAAAAACGTCTAAGCATCTGAAGGCCAAGATTCTCCACGGGCATGGACGATGTTTTGATGTTCTAGGGATGTAACATTGTCTGTTGAACACAAACAATTATATCAGTCTTAAACTGAAAGCCAAGCTTAGAGCTGCCTTCACAAAAATGAGTATTAATACTTTTGTACTTTTCCCTCTTTATCTATTATACTTCCATTTGGGTAACAAATTAAATACATGGAATCCAAAACCAAAAGCTGCACGCCACTCGTTTACATCAGACGAAACTCATCTCTAATGAATTGGTGTACTACTTCGAATGGAGTTGGCGGTTGAACGTGACGACATGTCCTCGCGTTCACCAACAGACAGACGGGAGGAAGCAGAAGCAGTATTATTGTGGAGAAACAACCTTATAAACCAAACTCCAGCGTACTCATCTTCCTTCTCGTTCTCTTCCAACGACCTTCCGGTGGTCTCTCTGGTGAACAAATACGTCACCGCCACTCCCACCAGACTCGCCCCACCAAGTATTATCAGCGACGCCTGCATCCCAATTCCATTATCCGACCGGTCGTGCGAAGCCCAAAGGAACCCCACGGCCCCGATGATGGCCCCGATTTTGCCAGCCGCGCCGGAGATTCCATGGCAGGTGGATCTGAACCTGGCGGGAAAGAGCTCGGCAGGGAGAATGAAAGTGGTGGTGTTGGGGCCGAAGTTTGAGAAGAAGAATGTGAGGCAGTAGATTACCATGAAGCCAAATTTGTGATCGGAGTCCCAGTATCTGTTGTAGGGAATGGCGATGGCGAAATAGCCAATGCCCATGAAGAGAAACCCCATGATTTGGATTTTCACTCGGCCGAGTCGGTCGATGAAATAGACGGAGACCCAGTAGCCAGGAATGGTGGAACAGACGGCCACGATGGCTTGGAGTTTGGCTTCGTTGAAGGCGTCTCGGTAGACGTTGCGGCTGAGTTTTGGGGGAAGGAATTGGGTATAGATTCTGGATTGGAAGAGGTTGCTGCTGTAGAACACAACGTCGACGAGGAACCAAGCGGCGGCGCAGGAGAGAAGGTCGCGGCCGTGGCGACGGAGAAATTCGTTGGAAAAGAAGGGGAAATTTGGAGGGGGAGGGGAAACAGGGCTGTCCTCGGTGATATCAGCCAACGACACATCCAACACCTTCTCCATGTCCTTCGCCGCTTGTGCCACATTCCGCTCAACCAGAGCTGTGTATCTGTCATCAAATCAAATTTGGGCATTTGAAGAAGGAATTTCTTTGAAAATCAGCCATTTTTATTTCTTAGAAGCTCAATTCTTGTTCTAAAATTCCATTGCTCCAATAATAAAATAATAAGAAATTAAATTGAAATTTTTTAATTTGTGGAAAAGGATATTTAAAATACTAAATTATGATGATTGATTGCATCAAGAAACACCTACTCTCGAGAATTATTTTTAAGACCAAGAAAGTCAACCGCTCAATTTGGTTGGTCCGATAATTTCCACACGAACTTCAGAAAAGAAAGGAGGAAAACAAAAAGGAATTGACCTGGCGGTTTCCGGCATCATCATTCGCCAGTAATAAGTCATCGCCGCCGGAAGAGCGCCGAGCAGGAGAATCAACCTCCAAGCAATATCCGCCCCCATGGGGGTATGATTGCTGGGTGGGTAATTGGAGGCCCGATCGAATATGGAGCACACGATCATGGTCACCGTGGAGCTGGCCAAGATCCCGAATCCCTGCATCGAGAACACCGCCGCTATGAACGCTCCACGTGTCTTCTTGTTGGCGAACTCCGACATTATGGTCGCCGACAATGGGTAATCTCCCCCAATTCCCAGTCCCAGAAGGAACCTGAAGAACCCTAGGCTGACAAGGACGCAGCTCCTTGTGGTGCAGATTGAGAACCCACATCCGATGGAACTCAGCACCATCAGCGCCAATGCGAGTCCGTACACGCGCCGTCGTCCCACTCGATCTCCGAGTATGCCGAACACCACTTGACCCGTGGCGGTGCCGAGAAGGGCGACGGCGAGCATGGCGGATTTGACGGCGGCGGGAATCTCGTAGTGTTTGTCCTGGTAGTACACACGTCCGACGAGGGTCATAACGGGAGTGATGCTGAAGAGATCGTAGGCGTCGGTGAAGAGGCCCATCCCGGCGATGACGATGGCCTTGAAATGGTACAATTGGGTTTTGGCAGTGTCGAGAGCGGAGAGCACTTTGAGGCCCATGGTTAGGATTGAGGTTTCAATGGCGGAAATCAAAGAAGATGAGATGAAGAGGAAGGTTGTGTTTGATTTGATTTGATGGGAGCGTGGACTATTGAGGAAGACGAAGCTTTGAAGGGTTTCCAGATACCTTGAATATGCGAATCGGGAAGCATTTCTTCCCTGGCTTGATCCCTCAGACTGTTGGGTATAATAATAAATTAAATTATTTAGTTTAATTTGACTTTTTCAAACTAGCATTTCATTTCCATCTTCTTCCATTTACAAACTGTTAATATATGTTTTTATGTTTTCAAAAAAATGGATAAAGGGATTGGAAATAACGAAGATTCCAGTGTCTGAAAATTCGTGAAGACTAAGGTTCTCCTCTGCTCCGCTCCGAATCTGTGTCGGACATTTCTTTCTAGACAAGCCAAAGAAAATAGCATGTCACTTTCAGGATGCGGCATCGACGAGGCAGAGACTAAAAATACCAAACTTGCGAACAGGGGGAGTCCGTCTCTTTCTTTATAAAGGTAAAGATGGGGTTTTTGATCCCAATGGATGGCTAGGATGTGATCAAATGCTCTTTTCAGCGTAGCTTTGATTTGAGAGCAGAACAGGACGGAACAGGGGATCCTTGAATCTTCTCGTAATTTGGTTCTCTGTCTGTCGGTTTCTTTGGAAAAAAAAGGAAAGATTGGAGTTGACCCCACTTTTGTTCTGCTACAGCCTGTGTGTGTATATAAACCCTTCTGCCCTCTCCCCTGCTTCTCCTCTGCACTTCAGCTCTTGAACCCTCCATTTGTTTGCTCTGTTTCCTCCAGGCCATCCACTTCCATGGAGGTAACCATTTAATCCATGTAGATCAGTATTAATATAGTATTATTACTATTATGTGAGGGGACTAATAATGTGCTTGGGCGGTGTACCAGACAGTTGAGTTGAAAGTGGAGATGGTCGGAATCCACGAGAAGAGGCTGAGAAAGAGCTTGGCGAAGTTGAAAGGTAAAGGAAAAAGGAAGAGGAGGAGGAATTGAATGCATGTGAATGTTAATAATGTGAATGTTAATAATGTGAATGTTAATGTGAGCAGGGGTGGAGAAGGTGGAGAAGGTGGAGGTGGGCGCAGGCACCCAGAAGGTGGCGGTGAGGAGCTACATTCACCGGAACAAGATACTGAAAGCGATTAGAAGGGGTGGGCTGAAAGCCGACTTCTGGTCCGCCCAAAACGAGCTCCTTAATGCTTACGCCACCACTTACGGAGCCTTCAGATTCTGCCCCTACACATCCTTCTTCTTCTAGACCTTTACCTTTTTTCCCTTTTGCTTTTCGCTTGGAGAGCATACCCAGGTTCTGTTTTGCCTCTCTTTTCTAATTCATTTTTTGGTTGTAGGAGCATCACACCAAACACACTTGTATGGATTCTTAGTTTTATATCAACCTTCAACCCTCAAATTTTTCTAAACTTCTCTACCTACTCATTTCTGCTATTTTCTTTCATCATTATAGCTCTAAGTCTTTCATCATTATAGCTCTAAGTCCTCCATAGCTCTAAGTCCTCCACGCGCGACCTTATGCATTCTAAAATCCAACTAAATCTCAACGGTACTACCGTGGACTCCTACCACTCATGGCAGGTTTACACAAAAGAAACTAATTGACAACTTACAAGAAGTCCCCACTAAGTACTACCAACAATAAAATAACACATGTATAATAACATTCAACATGTGTCATCTCAAGTCATTTCACGCTCAAACTTTTGACAATAAGTTTCCTATGACAAGTTTATATCGTACTAAAGACATACTCTAAATTTAGAGCAAATCATAGCTCAAAGAGTTCATTTCTCGATAAACATGCATTATAACGTTTAATGTGCTCTTACATATGTCAAATCAACTCATTTCATGCTTAAATTTCTATGACATGCTTCTTATATCATACTTTCATGAACATAGCTAAATTCAAGGTTTCGAGGTGACACTTACTTAGGAAGTGTGACACTTTTTTGTTTAAGTTTCGGTCTTGAGAAATTCTAAAATCTGCCAAACTCCTACAATAGGCCCTACGTAGAAAGAAAAACAAAAGTCAATGAAAGTTAAAACGAGGAAACTGTGCAAAATTTTACCCCCTAATCGATTTAGTTGAGTCGGGTTATATGAACAAATCTACAAATATCATTAAAAAAATAATAATAATAAATAAATAATCATTACTTAAAATGAAAATTTTTAAAAGTCCGAAAATTCTATGGATACTTTTAAAAACTTAATTTTTAACGCCAAACCACTTTTGAGTTAAAACGAAATAGGCTGGATCTTAAATTCTCTGGAAGACTTGGTTTTCTCTGAGATTTCGTCAAAGTCGCTGATACTGTCTGCAATTACTCCAAATTTCGATCTCACGAGATGCATTTGAGCGCCAATGAAGGCATTGAAGCCAACACCTTCGTCGTTACCGGCGCATTGGGCTTCGTCGGCTCCGCCCTCTGCTTAGAGCTTGTCCGCAGAGGTGCTCTTCAGGTCCGAGCCTTTGACCTCCGACCAGCTTCTCCTTGGTCCGACGACCTCAAGATTCACGGAGTCAAAATCATCCAAGGTTCATTCCTTTCTGCAATTAGGTCCCCCTTTTACTGTTTGTTTTGCGATTAGCCTTGGAGGCGCGACTATAATCTTTCATCTGTACGCATGCACTTCGATCATCCTGGCGCTACTTGTCTCTATTGAAATCTTTTTATGGCTTTCATTCCTTTCCCCTAGAACGGTCTTGTCGGAATTTTCGATGATTTGCATATTCAGTAATGCGTATCTGCTGCAATCTCTCTAGTGATTAAAAGTAAACTCGAGTACAACACACTAGGCTTCTCTCGATGTTAACTCTTGCAGTCATGTAGGGGATGTTACCTGTAAAAAGGATGTGGAAAGAGCTGTTCGTGGTGCTGATTGTGTATTCCACCTGGCGGCATATGGATTGTCGGGGAAAGAAATGCTTCAAGTTGGTCGCATCGATGAGGTTAATATTAATGGAACATGCCATGTCTTGGATGCTTGCCTGGAGTACGGCGTTAGGCGGCTCGTTTATATGAGCACGTATAATGTAGTGTTTGGAGGTCAAGAGATTGTTAATGGCAATGAGGGATTACCTTATTTCCCAATTGATGATCATGTTGATGCATATGCTCGAAGTAAATCCATTGCAGAACAGTTAGTTTTGAAGACCAACGGACGCCCCTTAAAGTAAGTCAATTTTCTAGGATATATATAGATATATAGCTATCTTCGTAACTTCCATGGTATTGGGATTGCTCTTTGTGCAGTCATTAGGATATCTTCTGATGTGACTGAGGATTTGTGAAAGGAAAAATGAAAATTTGATTAAATAAAACTTATAGCATCCATCCAAGTTGTCATTGCATTTTTACAATGCCCATGCCATTATTTTCTTGCTCGTGCTTTTCATTTGTAGGAACAGGAATGGCAAATGTCTTTACACCTGTGCTATACGTTCTTGTGCTATCTACGGACCAGGGGAAGAGAGGCATTTTCCTAGGTTGGTCTCCTTGGCAAAGTTAGGCTTGCTACACTTTAGGGTTGGGAAGCCAAGTGCTAAAACTGACTGGATCTATGTGGATAATCTCGTGCTGGCTTTGATATTGGCATGCGTGGGGCTTTTGGACGACATTCCCGTTAAAGGAGGAGCCCCAGTAGCTGCTGGCCAGCCATATTATGTATCAGATGGTAGCTCTGCACCCTTCCTTACTTTTCACAACCCTCCCCTCCACACTATGTAGTTTGCTTCAATATGGTGCTGTTTTGTTTCCATCACTAGACGATGGGGCTTTGCTGACAATCTCTCTATTTGCATCAGGTTGTCCAGTTAATTCTTACGAATTTATGAAGCCTCTGCTCAATAGCTTAGGTTATGACTTGCCAAATTCTTACCTGCCTGTTCCTAAAGCTCTTCTCTTGGGGAAATTTTTTGCTGTATTGTACACAATATTATATCCATGGCTGGATAGATGGTGGCTTCCACATCCTCTGATGCTTCCTCCTGAGATTTACAAGGTTATTACCATTATTATTGTTTACTGTTGCACCTGCAAACATGCAAATGGTCTTGCTGAATGTTTTGACATCTAATTGCAACCAAATTTTGAGGAACAATTACACGGTCAAATCGTTCTTTCCTTCACCATCTCTATAATGCTCCTTAATAATGTGGAGAATGCTTCCATGCTGAATTCCGAATGAACTCCTCTGAATCCTAATTAGTTTGCATATATCGTGCAGGTTGGCGTGAGTAATTATTTCTCGTATCTTAAAGCCAGGGAGGAGCTGGGGTATGTACCAATGGTGACACCAAAGGAGGGCATGGCTGCAACCATCTCATATTGGCAGGAGAGAAAAAGGAAGAGTCTCGATGGGCCAACAATATATGCGTGGCTGTTCTGTGTTGTCGGAATGAGCATCATGTTTTGTGCTGCTTTCCTTCCAGACGTAGGACCTGTTCCATTTTTCAAAGGCATCAGCCTTTTCTTCTTTAGGTCAATTCAAGTGGTGAGAATGGTGTTTCTTATAGCCTTTCTACTGCATGTTGGTGAGGGTACTTATGCATGGTTCTTAGCCAGAAAGGTGGATCCTGCTAACTCAAGGGGATGGTTTTGGCAGACTTTTGCTTTAGGCTTCTTCTCCTTGCGCTTATTGTTGAAAAGAGCAAGGAGTTAAAGGGGCAGCCCCTATGTGTTGTTAGCAAACGAGAGATAGCTGAAGAAGAAAAGTCCCGTTTGTAATAATACTCTCTCTTTGAGACTATTTAGCATCAAAGTAGTAGCGCAATAATTGAAATGAACACATCATTTGATTTGTAATGCCATCACTATCAAAACAAAACACAACTATTTCACGTCTGTTCTTTCCAAGCCAACTCAAACTGGAACTAGAGTAACATTAGACAACAGAACACCAGATTCCACGTTAGCCCCCGCCATGTTAACAAATCAAGCGAGTTAACGAAGCAACCTCGAGTTTCACATCCAAGATACGGTGTTATTATTGCAGGCTCCAGCACTGTGATCAAATGGACTCCCAGGCCCTCCCGAGGATATTTCACGGCTGCTGCTAGTTCCCGTCATTCCAGCACGGATGGGAGCAAGTTTATGGGGTGCGGTAAAAGGCGGCTGTTCTATTTGGTCTGCTTGCCTCAACTCCTTGTGCCCCCCATCAGTCACCCCACCACCTAATACTCTACCGTCCGGTCCAGATAATGAAACACTTAGACCTCCAGTTCGACTCCCGCTGACCGCCATTCTCGGAGAAGAGATATGACCCAGATAGAGACAAAATCTCGAATAGCCCCTGTATAACACATAAATTCCATCTGGTTTAAGATAAGGAAAGAAGAAGGTCTATTTAGAGGCATGAAGATGGGGACACTAAGAAATTATGATCCAGGCAGGCATACGTTGAACATTCAAAAGAGAAGTAGAAATTATCAAACCTGGTAAGTGACGGTTCCAGCAGACATGGCTGGTTGACGTAGAGTCACATTGGATGTTGCACCATTTGCTGTAAGGATGCAAACAGCTCTAGGCCCATTCTGGGAAAATGACATTATTTTCGAACAGACATCCTGGAAAACATTTACGTCTCCTTATTCTCACTCAACTATTCATTTTCAGAAAAGTAAAACACACAAAAATATGAACCTCTCCAGCTTCCACGGTGATGACATGTGGGGTAAATCCAACTCCTGATGACCCTACAGTTACAACTATACAATATTTCAAGCGGTAATCACAATATCAGAGTCCAAATCGAGCCCCCAAGAATGAAAACTCTGCATTACAAGGGAAGACACCCAATTTTAACCACATTTGCAGCAGAGGCTAAAGGTTTTGAAAGTTCTGTACATGCAAATCAATGATGAGAGTGATATGGATGACCGAAGTGATGGAGAAAGCAATGTGGACGAACACAATGCAACTATCTTAGATATCAAGAACCAGAATCAGTTAAGTACCAACACTAGACGCCAATTAGTTACAAAGGGATGCGGAATAAGTAAGTTACCCAGAGCATCACACTGCTTCTTGTTGGTAGAGCCAGGGGGTCTCCCTCTGGCTTTCTTCAAAGAATTTGGCGTGGAAGTGGGAGGAGGAAAAAAACCTCCACTGCACCGAGTTGCGACGGCAGAGGGAACTGCAGGAGGCAGCCCCACACTGCCATCTGGGCCCAAAAGTTGGGCCTGATCCCGTTGCTAACTCTATAAATTTGAATTTCAAAAACAGGGGGACAACTAACATACTCGACGCTCCGATTTGGGCTCTCAATTCCTTTTCTGTGGAGAAAGGGAGAGAGAGAGAAATGGAGAGGTGCCAACCACTGCTTCAGTCATGGATGGGTTCGAGAAGCTTGAGAAGGTCGGAGAAGGAACTTACGGCGAAGTTTACCGGGCAAGGGAGAAGGCGACCGTCAAGATTGTAGCACTCAAGAGCCACATCGTAGACTATATGCACAAAACTGGGCTCACACCCACCAATTAAATCTTTATGCTCAACTTAGTTTTGAAGAAGTATGCAGGAATATAGTATGCAGAAGTACATTTTATTCTCTTCAACAGTTTTTGGCATAGATATAAAAATTTCTTTAAATGAAAATGGCAAAGGCAAAACTCCGCTTTGAAGAAGTATGGAAAGATACGAAGAAGTATGCAAAAAGTACGAAGAAGTATGCCGGATATGAAAATTACAGAATCCAACTGAATCGGCGTGGAATGAAAAATCTTTAGACGAGATTGAATCCAACTCCGACAAGGTCTGATGCAACTTTTACTTTCTTAGATTTGCTTGCACAGAAGAACACATTTCTTTGGGACATGAGATCCTAACCGTTTTCCGTGGCTGGGATTGTGAATTGGTTAAGGGTTATGCTCCAAAAATTGAAGAGCTAGAAGGGGAGGCGCTGGGATTGCAAAACTTTAACAGCTCAAAACACGGGGATATGTTGATGTTGTGGAGTCTGATGATGATAGGCCACAACAGGCTAGTAATATCTTATTTTTAGGTTCAAACGAGTATTGGCTGGACTATGATCGATCCCAAAGCTGTTGATATTTCAGGTGAGTATGAGAACCTCTATGGATTATGTCAATACATTTTATTATGATGATTTGATGGATGATATTCGTCAAAGCAAGCTACTTGCAAATAAAGGCGAACTCTCATTGTTGACCCTTTTTCTCTATTCTTTTGTCATGAATTGGAGTTATGGACATAGTTGGAGTCTACATTATGTCTATGAGTTTGATATGTGAACGCATAGAGTGCTGATTGGTTTTTGCAGACAGACTTGAAGATCATGAAAAGGAGGTTGAACATTCAACAATGCAAGAGAGACTGGATAGGGAGCTAAAAGGGTTGGATAAGAAACTTGAACAGGACACATCTCTGACCGATGCTGTGTTGAATGAAGATTTGGCTAACTTTTGGTAGGAGAATGGTTGCTTTTCTCAAGCAAAAATGACTGGCTTTTGAGCTATTTTGTATGACAAAATTACTAATGTCTCTATCTGTTCTGTTTTTGTTTTTGAGTTACTAATGGATGATGTTTGGTTTGGTTTGGTTTGGTTTGGTGTCCCACAATCCACTAATGTGCCCATTAACAAATGTTTATTTTGTAGATAGAATCAACCGCCACAGACTTTTTAACATTACCCAACTTCATCTTTTTGAAAGAATCAACAACCACTGCCACTAAAACTTATTAAATTCATTAAACAAAATAGCTGAGATGCTGACCAGTGGTGTGGGGCATTGCTTTTTTTGTTTCTGTGTGATGTCCTCGAGAGTTTTATCTTTTAGGCCCTATAAATACTAAAAGCTTTGTAATGTAAAGACCACATTGAAATGTAACTTTTATTACTTATAAATGAATGAATAAATGTAACCACAAAAAGGTTTGTTGTAAAGAGCCTACTTACTATACGCGCATGCTGCCTATCTCTAAGTAGCTCTTACATTTCTGGTGGACATGGCGTTAGATGCTGAGGACAAAAGTTTGATGAAGTTTTGTTGCCGTTGTTGATGGAGAATCAATCAACCCACGAGCCACATGAAGAAGGTGGACCAAAGTGTGAGCGAAACTGAAGCTAAGGCGTATGTCCACAGCATAATGACGGAGCATTCTGCCTCTCCTGCTCCGAACAATTGAGTGATTGTTCCTGAATGCAAAATACCATTGGTTTTCAATAACAACATACACAATTCGCAGCCAACAGGCAGAGTATTATGTTTTTTTACCAATGTTCATTGCAGGGGGAACTGCAAATTGAAGCAGAAGAACAAACAGATACAAGGGATCGGTTCCCACCCAACCAAAGTTTGCAGCTCCTCTCACAATCAAAATTCCGGTCAGAGGCAGTGCAACATAACGAACAAAAACAATACCGACGACGATGGATTTCTTCAACTCCGAATCCGATCCTCGCAAACCTGGACATTCACCAAAACAATGCATAATATTCCCTCTTCCAGTTTTGAGACTATAGCTGGTTTATATTCATATACTTCCGTTGCTGTACCTCTTAGAAGGTTCCCTCCTACGATTAGTGTCACAGTTGGAATGGCTCCATCTCTGCAGTCACATGGAGCATTTAAAATCCTCAAACTAAAAGATGAATATTGGGTGATCTGCTTACAATGCTACTAGAGAGCATAACATTGTTTCAAGAAAATTTGATACCCCAACAAGGCAGCCGAGTCATCGATCACACGCAGAGGCGCATCCGCACCGATCAACAAGTTTCGAAGTTGAGGGATGAGGCCAATCACAAAGCCAGCTATCTGTATAGAGACAAGAGCATGATGAGTATGTTGGAATGTTTATATCAGATATGAATACTCGGTTCATGTCACCACATACCGCTCCAGTTGTTGAAGGGGCAAACAATGCTTTCAAATTAAGCGATTCGATGAATGTCCTTATTCTGACGGCAGCAGAAACCTGCCATTGCATTTGTATAACGTGTTATATTACTTAACTCCAAAAATGTTAAAATGAGAATGAAAGCAATGATGGGCAAGAAGAAACATTCCAAAGAACACCTCATGTTTCGCTTCCGAAGAGAAGATGACTTCATCGTCCTCCAAAACTAATAATTTCTGAGAAGAGTCGTCATCATCGTCAAGGGATTGATTGTGAATCAATGGCTCCTCTATCAACGAGGCTTCGGAGCATCTAGCACTGATGGGCAAGTCATTAAACCTGGGATCAGCGGCGGGCCTCCTTGAAGACACTCGAACAATATTGTATACAAATGACCATAAAAAAATGGCTCCTATCTGAAATGCATCACCAAAGGAGCTTACAGTTGAGTTAATAAACAAACAATTACGCAAAACCTCACAACATATGAAAATAGAATGATTTGAAGGGAACACACCGCCATTGAAAGTGAAGCATAAGCCAATCCATAAGTGGTGCAGACGTCGGAGGCCCCAAACGGGCTTCCCTTTTCTTTACAAACCGCGGGTAATATAATCAGAAAAATGTTGCCCAAATTTCCTGTTCAATCATCAAGAAAAGCAAAGCCCCGTGGGTTTAGGTTGAAACAGAGAATATGATGGGAAACAAGGGAAGTGGGGGAGGGGAGTTGTACCAGCGGAGCAGCACCCCAGAATGAGACCCCGGAGATGAGGAGGTGGGTTGGTCAATTGAATCACAATCCAACCAAATAGAGATCCCACAACGAAAGTAATGAGGATGTTAAAAGGCATGAACCACCTGTGCAAACACAACAGAGCATTCAATTTTGAGGAGGAGGCACAGATGTGTGAAATTCAAATCGGAAATCATTTCCAGAAACACACACATCTTGACCATGCTGTGATATGTGATGGTTTCAGCAAGGTTGGAGGAGACGAGCGCGGGATTGAAGACGTAAAAAGTGACCTGTGGAAAAGAAAGCATGAATCGAGGAAGGGGAAGATAGAGGCAGGAAAGGAAAAGGGAATAAGAGTGCCAACTTCATTCAGATACTTTCTGGCGTCCGGGCCCAAGATGTTGATGTGTGGGAGAGCCAGGTAAGAGCCAAGCGCTGTAATGAGAAGCACTTTCAGAACAGGAATGGAAGCGGCAATGAAGAGGCTGAGGAAGTTCATGGCGGGGGTGGGTTCCAGGCTTGGTGTGAGGGTGAAAGATTGAACACGACAAGATTGAGGGGAAGGAAGAAGGGAATGGTGGAGGGGATTTGTCAAAAAAAAAATGTATGGTGGTATTGGTTTAAAAGAAGCAGATCGGAAGCTGGTGTCGTCCACTGCAAGGATCAAACCTTCACGCTGAAAAAGCGTGGACAAGTTTCTCGCTCCTTAAAAAAGAAAAAACACCTAAACTGTGTCAAATCCCCACGTTTCTTCTGCCACGTTTCCAAAGTTTCCGTAGATTCCTTTTCCGTTTTGGTTTTCCTTTTTTTAAACAAATTTATTCTTATATTAATCAAAAGGCTGCGGGACAGTGGGTTTATTCTTATATTAATCAAAAGGCTGCGGGGCAGGGGAAACCCAATTTGGACTTCGATTGTCGCCTACTTTTTTTCTTTTTTGTCATTAATATTTAATATTTAATATTTAATATTTAATCTTTAATCTTTAATCTTTAATATTTAATATTTAATATACATATGTATTCTTCTTATTTTTTATCCTGCTAAAATATTAATAAATTAAACAATTAAATGAAGTTTGATCTTATGGTTTCTCTCCACCGACAATGTAGAACCAATCAATGAAATAGTATGGGACAAAATAGGCGAGGAAGAGATTAGGTAGATGGACAGAGAAAGGGAAAATTGAATTTTAACTCAAATCATTTATTATATCTACTGCACTAATTAATTTTAAATGTGGTAATCAAACCATGCACCTCTTTTACACGCTAACAAACTTCTCTCATTTACTCTTCCAACCTAAACGTCCAATCATCTACTGTGCTTTTCATATTTTATTTCTTTTTTTGAACAGTGACTATTAAAATTAATTCATGTTTTTTTAATGAATATTCAACTCACATACTCATAATGGCACATACAATTCACACATACAATTCACATGTCATGCCACTTTTTTTCATAGCAACCATAAGTGTCACATTTATAATCTTAATTATTGTCTGTCTTGATGTCAAATGTCAAAAAAAAAAAAAAAAGAAATGTCTACGCCAAATTACCAAATGATTTTGTTTTTTAATTTTCTATCCATCATTAATGTCTATTCCTTTGGTAAAGTAATTTTATTACCAAATGATTTTGTTTTTTAATCTTCTATCCATCATTAATGTCTATTTATTCGGTAAAGTAATTTTATATCCTGTCATATACGCATGCTTAAAAAATGCATGACTATCAATCATTAATGTCTATTCAATTGGTAAAGTAATTTTATATCTTGTCATATGCGTATGCTTAAAAGATTCATGTCCATGTCATGCATGATAGGTATTTATATTGAACATGATTTTAAATGAGATCTAAAGAATATCATATGTCACACGAGCTTGGATACAAACTCCTTTGTGTGTGAATTAAAAAAATAAAAGATTCAAGTTAACAAAAAATGGATGAAAAATTTTGAAAACCACAACTAAAATAATCATTATCGTTTAAAAGGGAGTAAATCTTCTCCCTAATGATTTTTAATATATGTGACCTCACACGAACAATGACTATAAAAGAAAACTTGGGCATCAATTATTTTCAATTTTAATTATTTTCAATGAACTTTGCAAACCAACTAAAAGAACAAAAACAAATCAACGGTGACTAATCGTAGGACTTCATGCAAGACCATCCAGCTAACTTAGCAAGTTGGAACAACAACGGATCCATACGCTTACCCACTTGAAGAACAACGCCGTTCCAGACGCAGGCTTCCTCCATGAACAACAATGTGAAGCCCAAATGATTCAAATCATCTTCCATCGCTTGGCTGCATAAGAAGGAGCCTACAAGGAAAACCATTATCTCATAGTGGAAACAACCAAAATATTCAGAAGGATAAGGAAGGACTTTCTGACTACTCTCCTCTGGGAGGGAGGCCATCCGGGCAGGAATCATAAACCCGACTATAGACCTCCCACCACCTCCTTAATTGCTTCCGTCCGAGCAGGGTTTGGCATAGGCTTTCCCAAGATTTCACAAACCTGCAATCACAAATGCCTGTGGTTGACAAAATTTGCGCTCGATCATTTCAATTAAGTACGAAACGATCAATCATTCTTATTTTGGCATTCTCTAGGTAGTTCGGTATAAAGTAGAGGAAGAAATATGGTTCCCGGAGCTCACCCATTATTCTTTCTACTCGAGTTTTCTAAAAAGAACAGAACAGAACAGAACAAAACAAAACAAAACAAAACAAAAAACAATCCACTCACAATACTATTCCTAGCATAGAAATGGGAAACAAAGAGAACGGAAAGGAAAGAACAATTTCAACAAATGATAGGATCCCAAAAATACGCAAGTTTGCCTACCACAATGAGGTTAGAGATTCTTGACAAGCACAGCAAATTGGTAGAAACGTCTAAGAATCTAAGGATCAGATAAAAGGCAACATTCTGAAAACTGGAAATATTTAAATTATGAAATACAATACTTGTATGGGCGATCAACAATTCAAGATATGAATTATTTCATAAACCAGATATGATAACCGTGACCTTCTATAACTTGAGGGCACCAACTTGAGGACTTTCAACATCCCAGCTGAAAATCAGATCACGAAGATCAAGGAAGAAAACCAATTGGCGGCAGCATTCTGAATTAAACCTGGAAAAAGGAAAAAGAAAATTCAAATAAACCCAAAAGAATGATAATAGACTCTAATAGATGAAATATGGTAACAATATCGCCCCGCTGGAGCATTGATCAAATTGAGCAAGGATGTCTGGAACACTGACGCAAAGGGTGGCGCACCATAATTGCATCTGATAGCCACTATTGCAAGGTAAGAGTGAAGAGACAATATTGAACATGCGATCTAGGTATGGTATATAACATCCCTCGCACCATAGGAAAAGAAAAACAGAACAAAAATCAAAAGAGGAGAACATTTAAATATGTATATTAATGTTATCTTACATCTAAGCCAAAATTATACAAGATATTAGAAGGCTAAGAAGAATTAGAAATCGAGAGAATACAACGCTCCTGGCTAAGCTAATAGATTTTTTGTTTCTCAATTTGAAAACAGCAAAAAAGAAAAGGAGGAAAAGCACGTGAAACGTGCATATTTCCAGCAGTAGAGGGATTCAAGTAAACCATGCCTTCAAAGTAAAGATCAAGTTCTCACACTTAAACAACTGAGTATCTGCCTGGTTGTGATCCACCGGGAAGTGACAATGTTTGGTTTGTAATATCCTCAAGAACGCGTTTTAACTCAGCTTTAGCTCTCTTAACAGATTGTTCAGTTGGACCTTCAATGAACAAGTATAGCTTGCGCTCTCCAGGTCCAGCAATCTTGCCAGGTGGGAAGAACTGCCCCCTAGTAGTAATAGCAGCTCCAGTCCACTCTGAAATTGGGCCCAAAGTCTCCTTATGGGTTACCTTCCATCGAGCATTCTGTGGAAAATCGTTAATTTCCAATTCTGCTTCATAGTGTTCAGGTATTGCACTAGCTTGAATCTTGGCCAGGTTGTGCTGCAAGTTCATTGCAGCTGCTAATGCTGCCCTTGCAGCGGCCCCATCATTAGCAACTGCAGGCAATGTTGCACCAGGAATAACTGCTGTTGTTCCTGGAATTGCAAGCCCAAGAACACCGGGCAGAGAAACGGGTAATCCGCCATTTGGAAGTAGCTGAGCAGCAGAGCTGGGAGTTGTGATGGAAGCTGCACTGACTTTAGTGGCAGCTGCTATAGCAGCTATTTGGGCCAAAGCTGCCTGCTGTGAGATATCGCCACCTGCCTTCCGGACACCATCATCTTCGTCTTCTGAATCTGATTTGTCCTCCTCAAAACCATATTCTTTAGCTTGCGCTTTCTTTGCTGCCCTCCTCACTTCATCTTCTTCCTCATTAAATTTGAATCCACTGCCACCATATCCAGTTCCATGGGCCTGCTCCAGTCCCTGATTAACCTTTGCCATGAAACTATCAGCAAGTGCTCTCAGATCATTAGGAACAACTTGCTCGGAGAGTTCCAATGCTTTCACAAGATCTGGTGCATATCTTGAATCTTCCTCGGCAATAAATGTGATAGCGCACCCTTTACGACCAGCTCGACCTGTGCGACCAACACGATGAACATAATCTTCATAGTGGTTTGGAACATCAAAATTGATCACTAGCTCCAGCTCCTTGACATCTAAACCCCTGGCAGCAATACTAGTTGCAATTAACAAGTTGCACACATTGCTTTTGAAATCCGATATGGTAGACTCACGATCAGTCTGATCCTTGGCTCCATGGAGTGAGAGGCAAGGGTAACCATGCTTAAGGAGATCCCTAAAAAGGGCATCACATTTTTCCTGTGAATGGACAAAAATTAGAATCTTGCCCTTCTCATACCATTCTCCCAATAGCTCTAACAGTCTCAAGAACCTCTCATTTTCGGGTCTCACTTCAACCAGCTGTGTGATGTCCTTATTCACAACACTCCTTCCACCAACCTGTATTTCAACAGGCTTGTTCAACACTTTGCGGGCCAAAATTTCAACCTGACGAGGAAAAGTAGCAGAAAATAGTACAGTTTGACGGTCTGGTCGAATATTTTGAACAATTCGAGTAATCTGAGGTTCAAAACCCATGTCAAACATCCTATCAGCTTCATCCATAACCAAATATGTAACTCTACGCAGATTTGTTATTTTCCCTGCACTAGTGCAGAGTATATCAATCATCCTTCCAGGAGTACAAACTACTATTTCAGTGCCACGCTTAAGCTCACTAATTTGTTGGGCAACGCCAGAACCGCCATATACAGGCACACACCTTAGACCCAGAACCTTTGAAAATTTCTTTATATCACTATGGATCTGCTGGACCAACTCTCTGGTAGGAGCCATGATAAGCCCGATAGGACCATCACCGGGTACAACAGGTAGTTGATCCTTGATATGCCTCAGCATTGGAAGAACAAATGCAAGTGTTTTTCCAGATCCAGTTTTGGCAATACCTATGCAATCTCGACCACTCATGACTATTGGCAATGCCTGAGCTTGTATCGGCATTGGCTTCTCATAGTTAAGTTTTTTAATCATTTCTAAAGTTTTACTCGTAAGTCCAGTTTGATGCCAGGTTTTAACAGGCTTCGGAACATCCTTTCCGTGTATCTTCAATTCCAGTTGCTTCCGATAAGCAGCAACTTCTTCAGAAGTCATCCTCGTTATCTCCTTCACTTCAATATAGAAGTTTTTTCGGAAAGGTTGATAATCCATCTTTGAATGGTCCACAATAGAGAGCTTCTCAGCCTTTGTCTTCTTGACCCTTTTCATGAACTCGTCATCATCTTCATCTTCTACAGTATCTGCATCATTCTCAAGATCTCCATAGTCTGTGTCAGAATCTTCACCAGGAATTATTCTACCCATTGATTTATTTGAAGTTCTTCTTTGGGGTTTACCACCACTTTGATCACTTGATTTGTCTCTGTTCTTCAACTCTGCAAATTTATTGTCATTAATTGTGGGGGCCTCGATTTTGTTTAGCTTCTCCACTTCAGGCAGTACCATGGAGTTCATGAAAGCATCCAGAGGGTCAATTTCCTCATCGCCTGCATCACCATTACTGCTATCTTGCGGTGGAGGTCCAGCTGCTTCGTTGCCATTGTTGAAGTCATCTGCAACCTGCTCACCTTCTACAAGCGGCTTAGAATTTTCATCCACATCCATATCTGCCTCGGTGGGTCTCGCATTCTCATACTCATCATCAGACTCACCTTCAAGGGTCCATGTCTTGCCAGATTTCGGTTCATCAGCATTCGGTTCGCCCTGCTTATCTCCATCAGCTTCTTCCTTCAATCTTCGTGACTTTTGCCACTCCTGAACTCTTCGCCTTCGTTTTTCCATTTCTTCATCCAACCTCCTTTGTTCATTTTCCAGCTCCTCTTCACGAGTTGGTTTTGTTTCATTCTTATCAGTTGCATCTTCTTCACTCTTCTCTCGTGGACTCTCTTCACTGTGATCTCTCTGCTTATTTATCCTGCTATTGCTTTCATGAGCTCTATGGTCCTCATCGTCTCTCCTACGTCGCTTCCTACCATGGTCAGTAGAGTCATCATCACTATAATCGCTAACTTCCCGTCGCTTCCTTCTATCCTTCTCTCTTTCCTTTTCCCTCTCTCTCTCACGTTCTCTCATCTCCCTCTCTCTGTCTCTGTCCCTCTCACGATCTTCTTTGATGCGTTCTCTCTTCTCTCTCTCTTTTTCCCTTGCCCTTTCCCTCTTCTCCTTTTCTCTATCCTTCTCCTTGTCTCTCTCTTTCTCCTTGTCTCTCTCCTTCTCCTTGTCCCTCTCCTTCTCCTTGTCCCTCGTTCTCTCCCTCCCCCTATCTTCTTTGTCCTTGTCCCTTTCCTTATCTCTATCCTTCCTCCTAACCCTAGCTCTATCTCTTTCATCATCCCGACTCCGTGTTTTATCCTTGTCCCTTCTAAGTTTTTCCTTCTCCCTCTCATACTGCTGCTCTTCAGAATCGACACTCTTTTCCTTCTCAGAACGTCGACTCTCACGATCTCTCTTCTCCTTGTCTCTGCCTCTATCACCGTTTCTCTCTTTATCCCTTTCCCTGTCGCGGTCCCGATGACTCTTCTTTGGGTTCTCCAAATCGTCTCTCCTAGATTTACTTTTCCCCTCTTCCATTGCTTACTGCTACAAAGCTTACAAAAGAAACGAAAGAAAACAAAAGGAAAATGAAAGGCAAGTGTCAGAATAGCCCCAACTAGTGATTAACCGGGGCGGCGCTAAGGCTTCGAGACTACGATATGGCCTCCCTTCACTGATCGAATGTGCCTAATGCGACGTATTGATGCGGTATTCAATCTAGGATGGACCTGATTCAAATCCAACAGCGAATTTTAGGGAGGGAAAAGATTGTGACAGGGGCTTAAACAGGTAGATACAGGAACAGTATGGATCGGAGAAACTAGGAAATAAGAAAAGCTAACCAGGTTAACGAGGGCGGGAAGGAAAGAGCAGTGAAAAACCCTAATTCTGTGTGTTGGAGTTGCGTAGTGCAGTCGGACAGGAGGTAATTATCCGGACTTCCAAACGTTGCGTTGGCAGGTGAGAAGCTGTGGCTCCAACCCCGCCGTTCCGTCCGATCCCGGGAAGCGATTCCCCAGCCCTCCTCCTGGAATCACTAGAAATCCACTCTCCAACCTCACGTGGGTACTGGACTTTTCATGTCTTTGGGCCCATCCTCGACTTAAGTCTTCGGCCCAACAAATGTATGAACACACGCTAATCACGTAATGTAAATACTCTTCGGGCTCAGTCCTTTGGGTTGGATTTTAGTCTCTCTTTACATTTGTATCTCTTTTTAAGCCAAATTCGAACATAGCACTTATTTAATATATTTCTGAAAATGTAGCCATAAATCATTGTGTTGATTAAAATCTCAAACTCAGATAACAACTCACATACACTGAATGAGTGAAGTTGCATCTCACATGCATCAATGGTACAGATTAGACTCAACAAACACAAACACCTATGCTTGAAGATTCTTATCCCTTTTAAATTTGGTGTAAGATAGAAGATGAGTACAAAATTAGAGGAGGAAACAAAAGATTCTGTTGGGTAACTCTTCTTAACCTTTTAATTGAGTGTCTATATTTGTGAACTTTAAACACAGCTGAATGCGTATTAAAACAATTATGAATTTTGGAGATAAATTTGTAAGAATTTATATTTAAAACGGAATTAAAAAAAGAAGAGGAAACACGAAGCACGGGTTTTAAAGGCGAGTGAAAGTGAAGTTATTCCAATTCCGAAATATGAAAATGCACAAAGTTGACCTAATTGCCAGAGCAACCTGCAGCTTCTCTTTATTCTAACACCCAAGAACTTTTTATTGAATAACAAAACAAACCCAGTCCTTAATTGGGGTTTTCTGCAAACAGGAGGTATCTGTGTATTGGAAACTGTGGAAGGAAAGCATATAATATATATATATATATAGAGAGAGAGAGAGCGAGAGAGAGCGAGAGAGAGCGAGAGAGAGAAAGAAACCCTAGTTCTGTATTGCTTATGACAGGCATGACACAAACCCTGAAAACAAAAACAAAAAAGCAACCAAATTGTGTGTAAATTAAATTCATACTCCACAACCCTCACTACTGGGAATATTGAAGAAAGGTGTGAAAGTAAGAAGAGAAAGCAAAGCAGCTGGAACGGAAAAGGAGATCAACTAATTCATTCCATCCTATCTTCACTCACCGCCTCCAAATCTGTGACCAACCAGAAGCACCGCACTTCTTAAACCACACAAACCAACCATCGACATCTTCTTCTTCTTCTTCTTCTTCTTCTTCTTCTTCTTCTTCTTCTTCATTAATTATTACAACATTCAACACAACACCACATATTATATTAAACTAAAAACCCTAATCGCCATTAATTAAACATTAGAACTGACGAGGCTTTGTGGCACTCCCACTTCCACTTCCACTTCCCCAACCAAACAAATCCCCTGCAAATGGAGGATATCCCGCTATTGTACTGTTGCCCAGGAACCCAACTCCGCCGCCGCTCCCCTCGTTTGGATTCCCACCGCCCTCCCCCATCTGTCCGCCTCCGGTCACTCCCGACGACTGCGACGCCGTCGGTTGAACTTGCACTCCCCCTTCCTCCTCCTCTTCCAGAGGCAACCTTTCAAACACAGCGTTGGAGAATGACGCCGCCATCAAAATCACCGGCCCCGAAGCCACCAAGGGCCCCACCACCGTCCCTCCAACCACCTGCCCTTGTGCCCCGGCTAGGAATATAGACAGTCCACCTGCCTGCGGGGGAGCTGGCGGGGGAAGCACAGTGCCTGTGAGGGAGAGAATCTCGAACCTGCCATGAAGAGTGATGACGCTAGCCGTAGGAGAGGCAGATGGGTGACGGAGCGTGACGTTGGCGACAGTACCAGTGCCGCAGAGGATGCTGAGTCCTCTCCCTCTGCGGCGGGCGTAATTGGAGAGACTATCGACGATATCAGCGGAGGCGGAGACCTCGAGGACATGAGAGCCGAGGACGTTGGGACTATCGCGAGTGAGGATAATGGGAGGCTTGGGCTTGTTTTTGGATCCAGGAGGACGGCCACGAGGGCGGCGAAGGGAGGCGTGTTGGTTTTGAGAGGGATTAGTATTATTATTAGTATCATTATTATCATCACCATCGTCGGAGTGATTGGAATGGTTGAATAGATGAGGATGAGGAAATGGAATAGAGGAGGAGGAGGGCGTGTCCAGATGCAGTTCAGGATTCAGAAGTTGATGATGGTGGTGGTGGTGTTGCACGTAGCGTGAACCCGCTCCTCCTTCTTCGCTGTACCCCGCCATTCTCATCTTCCTTCCTCTTCAATTTACTGTTAATTTATACAACTTCTACCCACCCATCGGATCCAACAACAACAACCGAATAATTTTGTCAAGTCGATTAGGTATCCACTCCGATACACTGGAAGAAACGATTTCCTGGAGGCGATGGATCCATACACTATCACTTACCAAACCTCGGAAAGCGATTTCAATTAAAACGCCTTCCCATCTTTTCCATCTCCTTGCAACCTCTTCTGTACTGTTCAACAACAGAATACCTTTGTCAGCTCTAAACTCCCCCCCCCCCCCCAAAAAACACA
>NW_019268521.1:6892809-6904490 GCF_002738365.1 Cucurbita moschata
CCCCCCCCCCAAAAAAAACACGGCTGCCTTTAATTACGCAACCTCCACACATACCATCTCTCTTTCTTACACATTCCTTTTCCTCTAATTCACCGCTACAACTATTACTTCAACTTCAATTTCAAAACCCTAAAATAATGGTAAAGTGAAATAGGGAAGAAGCATACCTAAATCCAGTCTTGATCAGTGTAGTTCATGGAGAGAAGCATCGAAGAAAGTGAAAAGTGAACGGAATATAATAGTGAAGATGAGGAAGAAGAAAGTGAAGTGAAAAGGCAGAAGGAGGAAGTGGTTTATGAATTATGATGCGCCACACAAAGGGAAAGCCGGTATTCACCCAGCTTCACCCTTGGGGTTTGCTGTTTTCCATAGAGATATGCAAAAGCAGCTCCCGATTACTATGCCCTTAACCCCACGCTATTCAAAAAATTGATTCATTCTTACATTTTACCAAATTATTATTACCATTGCCTTGCAAACTCCATCCACCATTTATTTATTTATTTATTTATTTACCATTCACTGAAGGTAAATTTTTTTTTGATGGAGTACGAACTTTTAAACAAATTTATAGAGCTGTTTTCATATGTTTGATCTTAACACAGTGAAATCTGAAATAGCTCTATGTAGATGGAGTTGGGGTTGGATTAGAGTGCATTTGATAGGGGTGCGTTGGTCACGTGAGGTGGAAATTAAAAGCGAGGGAGAGTGAGTATCAGTAACATAAGTTGGGTGACAGAGAGAGTTGAGAGCACGTGGGAAGTGTCGGTACATCGGAACTTGGTCAATTAACCTTATGTAATCAATCTCAATCCATAGCGTTCAATGAATGGAAATGAAAGCCAATTACCCATGAGCCTACCAAATTACCCACAAACAAAACCATGTATATATGGGCATTGGCATTGGAATTACATTAAATAGAGCTAGACGGCAGATGCAGAAACAGTGCCGCCTTCCATAATAATAATAACCCCAAATGGGCATATTTGATCCCATGCATGCAACTGCAACTCTCTCCCAATGTCCCGCCCTCACCCCAAATTTATTCACCGTTTGGATTTTGATTACATTAGGAGGCCTGGAATTGGGTGGCTGGTTCATGCATGACACACCCCGAAGGAGGAGGAGGAGACATGCCCATCCACCCACCTTACGCCAACTTATGCCTACCCATATCCCATCCCACCTCTTCGCTCCTTTTTTCCTTTCCTCTCTCCCTCACAAAATTTTATTCAACAAAATCAATTCAAAACTCTCTAAATTTCAAAATACCTGTAACTAAATATCACTATTTGTTGGGAGGTTTGACCAGCCCACTTTTTAGTTACCAGAAATATTGTTTTATAATTGGTTGATTCCATAAATTTATATAATTATTGAGGGAATTGATAATGAAAGTGGTAGAGGAAGAAATTAAGGGGCCGGCCGTCCATGTTCAGCAATGCGTCCTTAATTATATTATACAAACAAGAAAGAAAAGAGCGTTGTGAATGTGTAAGCGATGACGCTAATTAATACAAAGGATCATTTTCTTTTCTATTTTGTTTCAGAAATTAAAGGCATGATAGTTTAAAATAATAAAAAGCGGCGAGGAAGGGACCATTTCAAATTTATTTTATGATTGTTTTCATATGTATAGTGGAGCCACTCAATTAGATTAGGGGGCAGATTAATTATTAATCCATTGTCGTATTCATGCATTACATTAGATTCCCACCACATTCACGTCTTCCTCGTCGGGTCGGGTCCAAGTGTACCCAACAAAAAAGAAAAAACCCTATCATTATTTAGCTGATTAACTTATACCAATATTAATAAATTTAATAGCCTGAAATGAAAGAAGAAATGACACAAATTTGACAAAAAAAAAATGAATGGAATCGTCGATTGGCAAGCCGTGATGGCCGCCCCAAAACTGCCACGCTTCTTCCTTCAGCTTTTGCCGAGCGGCCACGTGAAGATACGTGTGTTTACATAATCTCCACGCGTACCTCTACTAACTACTACTCGTCAATTATAGTTAATCGGCAAAAATTTTCATTTTCTTCAAATAAAAATTTATATCGTGTGATTAATTATGTAATAAATTAATGGTTGAGTGTGAAATTTCAAAATAGACCAATTACAAACTAAATTTGAAGAAAAAATGCGTGTCTTTATCGTGACCATTCAATTACGTAAGTAGGTTGATCAAATTGGGTCAAAGAGTTGAACGTTTGACCAAAAGTCATCAAAGTCTGTATGTTAAATATCTGGTCATAAACAATTTTAAACAAATTTCATTTCCTTTTTTAGCACAACGATGGAAAGTAGATACTTTGAAAAGCATGGCTATTATTTTGGGAATGGTTTTGATAGATGTATATTATTAATATTAATATTATTACGGATAAGGAGAGGAAGAGACGTGTTTAAGAGATAGTCGTGATTAGTGAAGGCGTATTGGGTGAGTCGGCAATGGCGACGGTGGCGATGAAGGGTAAAGTTTGTGTTACAGGGGCTGGAGGGTTTATTGGTTCGTGGGTCGTCAAGCTTCTGCTATCCAGGGATTATATTGTCCACGGAACTGTCAGGGAACCCGGTAATCACTCCTTTTCTTCTTTCCGTTCGCTTATATTGCTATCTCGATTCACGTTTTGAACTTAATCCTTATGCTCCATCTGTCTCCAAATTTGTTGAATCTCCAAATATAGAATTCCCCATTCACGTCTGCTTAAACGAATGCGTGTGTGCCCATTTCTATGAACAAAAATATGCACATTTAGAATTCCGCATTTTTTGCCCTATACAACGTTTCTACGTTTTATTTTCAGCTGTATCATGTTGGTCTGAGTCGTAGTCACAGCTACTCATCTATTAATGGTTAAATGTAGAAGAGAAAACTCCGGGAAGAACTCAACAAAATTGATATCGACTTAATTTTTGAGGTATAAGGGTGCTCTTAGAGTTCTTCTGCAGGTTTAGGTAGCTTTGAGGAAGGTTTTTTTCATTGATTTACCAGTACATTTCTATTGGACGCTATAGTTGGACTTAGACCATGGAAATTGATTATTCCCACTTATAACGAGCTGAGCCCTTTGCTTTTGTCAATATTGGACTGATGAGCTTGTGAAATTCATTATGGTGTTTGGTTTGGATGAAGGCCTTTTCTGTCTGTCTGTTTAGGGGATGGAAGCTAGGGGGAAAAGGGGCGTTTTTATTCGTTTTCATCAGTTGATATTAACTTACATGATGCGAGGAAAACGAAGAATGGGTTCAATTTGAATACTTAAATGACTAAAGATTCCCAAGTTTTAAATAGGTCAATGTGAGATCCAGAGTCCGTTCTTGATGCATTGCATTCATCTTAAACTCAAACTTTTTGTTGCTTGATTGAGAATTCTTAAAATGATGTGCAGGTGACGCCAAGTATGATCACTTGAGAAAACTTGAGAAAGGGACCGAGAATTTGAAACTGTTTAAGGCTGATTTACTGGACTATGAATCTCTGCATTCTGCGATCGCAGGATGTGATGGAGTTTTCCATGTCGCCAGTCCAGTTCCTCACACAACTTCATCAAACCCTGAGGTCTAAATGCTTCATCATGTATTTTCTTTTGTTTTCTTTTTTTTCTCTAAAAAATATATACGTCTAGAAGCAGTCGATCCACAGTGACTCACAAAGGAAAAGTTCTTAAAAGAAATATATTTGGATAGGAAACATCTCACTGACAGAAAAGTTGTTGAAGAGGGAGGGGCAAACAAGCTCTTCAATGTTCAAATATGTTATTATAAAAAAAATGTTAGTTAAGAGACACAGATAGCTTAAGGAAAATTGATTTTGAGAACTCACTTCAGTTATGTTGTTTATAGTGTGCTTGCTCTTTGTCTCATATTTTCGTTAATATTACTCTCAGACAGAAGTGATTGAACCTGCTGTAAAGGGCACACGTAATGTGCTTGAAGCATGTGTGGATGCAAAAGTTAAGCGAGTTGTTGTAGTATCGTCTGTTGCTGCAGTGTTTTTCAATCCCAGCTGGCCTCAAGGTCGAGTAATGGATGAAAGTTGTTGGTCTGACAAGGAGTACTGCAAAGCTACCAAGGTGCTTAAACAGAGAAATACATTTATTGTTTAAGATATTGGGTGTGTAGGTTATACTAAGATTTTATATGCCTATGTATATTCATCATTATTCTTCAAAATTGCACCAGAACTGGTATTTTCTGGCAAAAACAGAAGCTGAAAGTGAAGCCTGGGAGTTTGCGAGAAGACGTGGGCTTGACGTTGTGACTATTTGTCCTACCCTCGTTATCGGGCCGATTTTGCAGCCAACAGTCAACGCCAGCAGCATGGTTCTTCTCAGAATTCTTAAAGGTACTAGTTTGTGACGCGTGCGTGCTCGTGCTCGAGCTTAATATGCATTTGATATCACCTCTTTAGTCCAGGAAGTCATCTTTGAGAAAAGAAAATATTCCAAACTGCGGGGCAAGGTGTATGGAAGGCCAGAATGTAAAATGGAAGGGTATCTGGTGACATTATCAATAGTGGGGATTAGCTGCGATATTGTTGAAAATACAAACTTGATATTGTGCAACAGCCTAGTTTGTAGTCTCACGATATGGGGAACGGGTCTTTGCAGAAGGACTTGAGACGTTGGAAAACAGGCCACGAATGTTGGTAGACGTACGAGACGTAGCAGAGGCGTTAGTTGTTTTATATGAGAAGGGGGAGGCAGAAGGAAGGTACATTTGTACATCGCATACAATGGAGACAAGGGAGCTGGTGGATGCATTGAAGAAGAAGTACCCTGATTATAGCTATCCAAAGACGTAAGTTTTATGGTATGGAGTTAAAAACGAAATGTGGCTCCTTAACAAAAAGGGTATGACACTGGCAGGTTGAGTGAAGGGAATGAAAAGGCGGTAAGTCTGAGCTCGGAGAAGCTGCAAGGGTTGGGTTGGAAGTGTCGGGCGCTGGAGGAGACGCTTGCCGATGCTGTGAAGAGCTTCAAAGACGCCGGTATGTTGGAGTGAAGGTCACCAATCAGTCTCTTCTGGTCTCATTACTGCATTGTTTATTATCATCTCTCACTCTGTTCTTCACTCTGTTACTCAAACTGAAAACACTCGAAGCCACGACTTAGTTTCTAAACCAATAAAATACCAACTATGTATTCAGTAATATTCTTAGTATACTAAAGAGTAAAGTTCATGTGGTTAATCATACAGGTTTCAACTATAAATTTTTTAGATCACTTTTCAATCATTGTATTGTTATCACACGTCACAATCATTGTACTATTACCATACGTCACATGGCTACCATCTTCTGTCTTGATTCGTCTTCCAACCACATGAGTGGGTGTGTGTGTTTGTTAGTTTTTATTTTTAAACTTTTTATTTAAATAAAGCTAGATTTATAATTACCTTTTATGAATTTTTAGAAAAAATATGATTATTTTGTTAGTTTCTATTTTAAAATTTTATTGAATAAAGTTAGATTTACAATGACCTTTTATGAGTTTTTAGAAAAAATGAAAGAGGGTATTTCTTCTATGGTATTCTTCCAGTGGTACGACTTGAAGGAAGCAAAGCGCAGCCCAGTTCCACATATTTGTTCCATATATTTGTGCGCTTCCCGCCTCGCCAGTTCCACATATATGTTTGTGAAAGTAGTATGGTATGCGAGTTAAAAACAAAATGTGGCTCCTTAACAAAAAGGGTATGACACTGGCAGGTTGAGTGAAGGGAATGGTTAACAAAAGGGGTATGACACTGGCAGGTTGAGTGAAGGGAATGGTTAACAAAAAGGGGTTAACAAAAAGGGTATGACACTGGCAGGTATGGTTAACAAAGCAAGAGACTTGGTGGCAACAACCAGAATGAAAAGGTTGAGTGAAGGGAATGGTTAACAAAGCAAGAGACTTGGTGGCAACAACCAGAATGAAAAGGTTGAGTGAAGGGAATGGTTAACAAAAGGGGTATGACACTGGCAGGTTGAGTGAAGGGAATGGTTAACAAAAAGGGTATGACACTGGCAGGTTGAGTGAAGGGAATGGGAAGGCGCTAAGTCTGAGCTCGGAGAAGCTGCAAGGGTTGGGTTGAAAGTGTCGGGCGCTGGAGGAGACGCTTGCCGATGCTGTGGAGAGTTTCGAAGACACCGGGATGTTGGAGTGAAGTGACCAATCAGTCTCTTGTGGTCTCATTACTGCATTGTTTATTATTCACAGCTGAAAACACTCGAAACTACAAGCCACGGCTTAGTTTCTAAACCAATAAAATACCAACCATGTATTCAATAATATTCTAGTATGCTGCTGCTATAAAATTTAGGTGAAGTTTCAATAATGTTTTTATTGGGTCAAATGTTCCTTTGAAAATTTGAAACGGTTTGAAAATCAATTAGGACGAACTTTGATGGAATTGTATTGAACCATTAAAGAGAGGTTCATGTGGTTGATCACTTTTTAGCCACCGTACTGTCACCAGACACCATCGTGTGGTTAGATTGGTGAGATGTGTGTTTCTATTTTGGCTGTTTATGATTATTTTCTTAGTTTTTATTTAAATAAAGCTAGATTTACAATTATGTTTTATGAATTTTTAGAAAAATGAAAGAGGGTATTTCTTCTATGGTATTCTTCCAATGGTACGACTTGAAGGAAGCAAAGCCCAGCCCAGTTCCATATATTTGGCCTCCCGCGTCTACTGCTTCCATTTTTTGCTTTCCCGCCTCGCCTGAGCCGAGCGATGGTTAGCAACTTCGTTTTGTTATTCCGATAGCCTAGCCGGAGCTTCCTTTCTCTATTACTTCCTCATCGTCGGACGCTTTGTTCGTTGTATATATCCATGGCGGCTAATTTACCGGTCCAAGATCCCCCCACGGATGCTTCTGCCAAACATCCTACGCCTTCGCCTTCCCCCACTCTTGTAACCCCTCCCGTTAAGATCGACACTCCTTCATCCGACTCCGGCAAGACCCCCGCCGCCGTTCCCGCTCCCACCCCTCGCCCCGAGGACCTCCCTCAATCCGCCTCTCCCGATCCAGTTCATCTTCCCAGCTACTCCAGTAAGTATAATTCCTTCCTGCATTCTCTGCAACCCCTTCAGCTTCTTGTTTTTAGATCTTAACTCTTAGTTTTGTTATTTTGCTCCCTTATTTTCTCGCCCAGGATGGTTCTCCTGGAACGGCATTCACGAGTGCGAGGTTCGGTTCCTTCCGGAGTTCTTCGATTCACGGTCGCCCTCTAAAAACCCTAGGGTTTACAAGTACCTTCGAAATGCTATTGTCAAGAATTTCAGAGAATGCCCTTCCAAGAAGATCACATTTACTGAGGTCCGAAAGACGCTCGTTGCCGATGTAGGATCTATTCGTAGGGTTTTCGATTTTCTCGAGGCTTGGGGTCTCGTCAATTACTCGCCGTCCGCCCTGAACAAACCGCTCAAGTGGGAGGACCGGGACTCGAAGTCTAATTCGTCCGCTTCGCACACCGGTGAACCTGGAGGTAGTTCCGCAGATTCCGCAGCTCCTAAAGACGCTTCTAAGAGAGTATGCAGCGGTTGCAAGTCTATTTGTAGCATCGCTTGCTTTGCATGCGATAAGGTTCGTATTCACTTGCATGGTGAACGTAGTATAGTCTCGTCTATCTGTTTTCTTGTTTCCACGAATGAGTTTGTGTTACGTTCCATCCTCAGCGTATTATAATTTCCAAGTATTTTCGAGGCAAGTCTTCGACTCTTTGGTATGTATTAATTCCATGATTTTTCAAGTAGTCGTAACTTTCGATCGTTGGGAGAGAGCTTGGCGTAGTTTATTAGGTCCCGAGGCGGCCGAGTTAATTTATTGTAGATAGCGATGCAGCTAAAGATATTTTGGTCTTTAATTTGTCAAACGCCTTCTGACTCGGGTTTTTATCTGTTCATTTTCTTAATCTTCCTGTTTAAATTTCGCTAGAATGTTTGTTGACATATTATGGTTTTACTGGATAGGTTGTCTAACTGTTTTTGGTGATATGATGAATTTGGAACTTGGATAGACTTGTCCTTTTTAAATGGACATTAAATGAATTGATATAATTTAATATATTAGAACTAATATGCTGGTCATTGTTTTGTACAGTTTGATTTGACCCTTTGTGCGAGGTGCTATGTTCGTGGAAACTATCGAGTTGGTGTTAGTTCTTCAGATTTTCGACGTGTTGAGATCAATGATGAGACACGAACAGATTGGACTGATAAGGAGACTTTGCATCTTCTTGAAGCTTTGACGCATCATGGTGATGATTGGAAAAAGGTCGCACAACATGTTGGTGGCAGAACTGAAAGGGAATGTGTTGCCCATTTTGTGAAGCTTCCTTTGGGGGAGCAGTTTCTTGGTTATCCAGATTCCGGAAATGTTGGTGGCAGAACTGTAGTGAAAGATCATGCCAGTGCCGATCTTACATTAGAAAGCACACCTCTTACTAGTAAAAGAATCCGTCTATCTCCTCTGGCAGATGCAAGTAATCCCATAATGGCTCAGGTTAGTGTTGGTGGTAGTCATTTCTTTTAGCTTGCACTAGCTGCTTACACGTTTGTTACTTCACCACCACCCTGTATTATGGGAGTCCTATTCACGTGCAAAAAGAAGCGTGTATTAGAGGTCTGATTTGCATATGAGTGGTGGCAAAGGTAAAACAACTGTGTATCAATTTGATGCCTTCTATTGTAATTCCCTTTCTGTGTATCAATTTGGATTGGGCTATTAATAAATAAAAAATTAGAAATGGCTTATGCATTTTATCACAAGAGATGCTCTTTTAATGGATGAACTTGGGTTAGTTGTCTTCATTCGAACTAATTAATTTGAAAAAAATCAAATTACTCAAGTTATAGTTCGAACCACAAACTAGCGTGGACAAGCCTATAATTCAAGTTAACCCAACTACGGGTTCCATTGACTTTTGTAGCTACCATTCTTCTGCATTACATGTATACCTTTCCTCTGCAGTAATTTTCCAAGAATATCTATGGACCTGAAACTGGTATTGGACCTATTGGTCACTCAAAACTGTCTATGGTTTTCATTTGCTATATGAATAGAGATCTCATCATGTAATTGATATTTATGCTCTCAGGCTGCCTTTTTGTCATCTTTGGTGGGTGTTGAGGTAGCAGAAGCAGCTGCCCATGCAGCTGTGGTTAAACTTTCTGATATGGGCTTTGGAGGAGATGGGGAAATTGCCACAGCTGTCGCTAGGAATATAGGAGACCAAGGTATTAGCTTTGTTTCTGTTGATGAATTTTTTCACTATCATTCCTAGGTTATTGAAGTTTGAATGCTTATCTTTTTCTTTGCAATTTGAAGTTGACCTGATCATCTACTAGGAATACTTATCTTTTTATATACTTATTTTTTTTATATGAGAATTATTTTTTTTATATGAGAATTCCATTGATGATTGAAATTTACAAAAGGGATGTAATATCTATGGTGTTTACAAAAGACTTTTCCAATTTGTAACGAGGGAGGTATAACTATAGGATGTAAGAATATTAAGCAACATTGTCGAAAGATTTTGTATAAATGTCTTTTCTACAAATATTCTCTAATTTCTTTCTTTCCACAAATTTCCACAAATTTCAAAATAAAGCCATGATGAGGTTTTTACATAGTAGGGCTTTTGCATTCTTGAAAGGATGGTACGTTAAGGCCATGTCCAATAGATCCTTTACATCCTTAGGAAATGTGAGATGTCATCCGAATATTTTGAGAATTGTTGTCCAGAAATTCTGAGCGTACATGCCTTGCATAAATAAGTAGTTTTGTGATTCATTTTCTTTCTTGCATGATGGACACCAATTTGGAGGAAGAGTGATGTAAGACTTTTTTTTTTTTTTGAAAATTTTCACTTGTGCTGGACACCAATTTACTGGAGAAAGAGTGATGAGGTTTTGATGTTTCTTGATGTACTTCTAAGCCTTCCGTGGGGTTGATTTTTGTTTGATTAGGAGTATATTTGGACTTTATAATATTTCTCCACAAGGTCTTTTCTTCATGATGATCTCCATCCATTTCGCGAGGAGAGCTTTGTTCTTCTTTATCAAGAAAAGACCGAAACCTCCCTTTTCTTTCGGGAGATTTATAATATTCCATCGAATATGGTGTGGGCCATCTTTCCACAAGTAGTTTTTGAATAATCTTTCTATATCTGCGGCCACTTTTTGGGGCATTTCAAACAAAGGCATGTAGTAAGTGAGGAGGTTGGATAATGTGGCTTGTACTAGAGTGAGTCTCCCGCCTTTTGAAGTACAACAACTTCCAAAAGGAACAAAAGATTTGTGGTTTCCTTTTTAGAGGTAGTCCTAGGTACATATTCGATCGTTCTCCCTATTTACAACTATAAATGCTAGCAAAATTTTTCAATAATCTTTGTGCTAATATTGATGCCATGGTCTCTATTTTTTTTCTTGGAGATTGATATTTTGTCCAAAGAATCCTTCGAAGGTTTTTATCGTCTCGATCATGTTTTTATGGAAGAGGCATCTGCAAGTCAGAAAAGAGGATTGTGTCGTCCGTGAACGGAAGGTGGTTGATGCTTAAGACTAAATTACCAATTTGAAATTTTTTTATCTGCCTTTTGTATTCTGCTTTTGCCAGTAGGCGATTGAAGCAAACCATTACCATGATGAAAAAAAGGGGACAGTGGATCTCCTTGATAGAGACCCCGTGTTACATAAACTTCCCCTCTCGGTCTTCCATTGATGCTGATGAAGAAGTTTGTGGATGAGATGCGTCCTTTTATCCACCTTTGCCATTTTGAGCCAAAGCCTTTTGCCACATGAATGTTTTTGAGGAAAGTCCAATTAACCTGTCGAAGGCCTTTTCCATGTCAAGTTTGATGACTACACCTTTTTGTTTCTTTCTCTCTCATTCATCTATGAGTTCGTTTGCCAAGAGGGATGCATTGAGAATTTGTCGCCCCTCTACAAAAGCGGTTTGTTGTGCCCTTATTGTGAAGGGGAGAACCTTTTTAAGACATTTTGATAGCTATGATTTTAAATAGTTAAGTCGTGAGACTTATTGGACGAAAGTCTACAACAGTGTGGGCATCCAGTTTCTTTAAGATTGACATATCTATGTTTCGTTTAGGTTGCCATTGATAACTCTATTTCGAAAAAAATCTTTGAATACTCTCACGATATCAATTCTCATAAAGTTTCAACATTTTTTAATATATTCTGAGGTAAAACCATCTGGTCCTATAGTATGGTTGGATCCCAGATGTCGAATTGCCTTCCGCACCTCTTCTTCGGTGAAAACAACCTTGAGGGAGGTAGCTTGCTGTTGATTAATAGGACTCCATTCAAGATCATGGGGAAATTTGCAAAGAGCATTGTTCTTTGTGTATAAGGACGTGTAAAATGACGCACATTTTGAGACAATTTCTTCTTCGTTTACTAAACTTCTGCCTTTTGTGGATAGAATTTCCATGGTGGTACAATTTTGTTTCTTTGTAGCCATGATACAATGGAAAAATTTGGAGTTTATGTCCCTCTCCTCTGACCATCGCTTTTTTTACATTTTTGTCTCCAAGATTGTTCTTCCTTTCCTGCCAACGAAATAAGTTTTGATTTCATGAGTTTTTTTTTTTTTTTTTTTTTTTTTTTTTTTTTTTTTTTTTTTTTTTTTTTTTTTTTTTTTTTTTTTTTTTTTTTTT
>NW_019268521.1:6904908-6907013 GCF_002738365.1 Cucurbita moschata
TTTTTTTTTTTTTTTTTTTTTTTTTTTTTTTTTTTTTTTTTTTTTTTGTGTTGTTGAACTAGTGTGATAGATTCAATTTCCCCTATCTAATCAAGGAGAGCAATTTCAGTTAGTAGTTGGTTTCTTTTTGTGAAAATACAACCGAAAACCTCCTTGTTCCATTTCTTTAAGACTTCTTTTAGTCTATTAAGTTTGTTGATGGAATCGTGTCCCGACCGTCCATGGAAGGGCTTATTCTTCCGCCAGTATTCTATCATTGGCAAAAATTTAGAATGGTTCAACCACATATTCTCAAATCAGAAGGGCGAGGAGCCCCATTTACAGCAACCCATGGAAGTAGAATGAGATAATGATCAAATGTAGGTCTATTCAGTCTTTGAACACCGGCGGTACTGCTGTGGCTAGAAATCTATTGACACTCGGTACTGCTGTGGCTAGAAATCTATTGATGAGTGTCAAGGTAGGGGGAGATATGTTGTTTGACCATGAATAAAGTCCATTACTGAGGGGGAAGGTCAATGAGTTTAGGTTCTCTTGTGAAATTGTTGAAGTGTCTCATGCCTTCGGTGACTTTTCCAATTCCATGTGCCCATTGAGAGATATTGAAGTCACCCGCCAAAAACCAATTCTCTGTACCTAGGCAAGGACTGATAAGTCCTGTAATTCTTGATATCTACAGGACCATAGATTCCTGTAATCCAACAGGACCATAGATTCCTGTAATCCAAAATCTGTTATTATCGGCTAGTGTAATTATGATGTCCCACATTGATTGGGGAGGAGAACAAACCACCATTTATAAGGGTGTGGAAACCTTCCCCTAACAAACGCGTTTTAAAGCCTTGAGGGGAAGTCCGAAAGGGAAAGCCCAAAGAGGACAATATCTGCTAGTGGTGGGTCTGGGTCATTACAAATGGTATCAGAGCCAGACACTGGACGATGTGTCAGCCTTCTCGTTGTTCCCAGAAGGGGGGTAGACACGATGCGGTGTGCCAGTAAGGACGCTGGCCCTAAAGGGGGGTGGATTTGGAGGCGGTCCCACATCGATTGGAGGAAGGAAAGAGTGCCAGCAAGGACGCTGGGTCCTGAAGGGGGGTAGATCGTGATGTCCCACATTGGTTGGGGAGGAGAACAAACCACCATTTATAAGAGTGTGGAAACCTTCCCCTAGCATACGCGTTTTAAAGCCTTGAGGGGAAGCCCGAAAGGGAAAGCCCAAAAGGACAATATCTGCTAGCGATGGGTCTGGGTTATTACAGTAATATGTGTGGTTAAGGTGTATAAGCCTTTAGTGACTTCTAAAATTATCAAAATTGGGTCATTCCACATGATTAAGATCCCCCGATGTACGTAAGGCATTCAAAGTTGACCAACCAATATGTCTGGCGCTCCAAAGGGATTTAACTATCCAACAATCAACATAGTTTAATTTTGTTTCAATAGTTTAATTTTGTTTCTTGAAGAATAACCATAATGGGATTGTATTTGAGGAGGAAGAACTTGATTAGGGCTCTCTTTTGCCAATCTCCAGCCTTTTAACATTCCAAGAGGTAATAATCATAAGAGGTATTTACCTCCCAATTTTGACTTGCTCGATTTCTCATAATTGATGTATGAAAGGAGGGCCAACAATCTCTCTAGTCAGTTTACTTTGTTTCTTGGCCGTAGTGGGCTTCTTTTTTCCCGATGGTATGATGCACATGTGGTTTTCTTTTAGCCATGGTGTCAAGATTTAGATGGCCATTGTTGGTGCTTTTCCTAAAAAAAAAAGGTGATCTCTAGCAATGAGTGAGAGATGTTGGCCTTACCTGCTGTGGGGGATGGTGGGGTGGTGGAGAGGGGTAGGGGGCTAGATGCATATTCATCGTTCGATTCTTGGTCATTGCTAACCGTGGAAAATTTTGTTCCTAGGGCGAGGAAGGTTTTTTTGGTTATTTATGATGATGATATGTTTACAACTCGTGGGTGGGGGATAAGAAGTGGTATAGTAGATAGGGTTTTGGAGATTGGTGAAAAGTAGGGTGAGGGGTTGGTGGCCTTTGGTTTATGTGGGGAGACCATGGGTTTATGGGATTGGCCCTTTTTTTTTTTTTTTTTTTTTCAGG
>NW_019268521.1:6907682-6929824 GCF_002738365.1 Cucurbita moschata
GCCCTTTTTTTTTTTTTTTTTTTTTTACAGGAGCTGGCTTGGAGAGTAAGGGGCGGTCCATGGCAGATGGGTGGGATCATTACCTTTTTAGTGCCTTATGGTATGGCCATAGACTCTGTGATGTATAAATTTTTTGTTGAGTTCTGCTGTACTTGAGAGGCCCTTTTAGGTGATGTTTCTCTGTAGTTTGACCAACCGTGTGGTCCAAGAATGCCGCTTGAAATATCTGTAATAAACTTGGTATCCTCTAAGATACAAAATCCTTTTCGTGCTTTTTTAGTGCCATAGTAGCCGGTCATAGTATCAACAAACAATTCTCCCTTGAATCAAGGGTCTATCTTGACCATAAGGGGAATCTTGGAAGATGATGATATTGAGACTTCTGCTGGTATGAAACCCCACGAGTTTTTCTCAATACAAATGGTGGCTTCCGTCAAAATCTCAACAAAACCTCCACTGGCATCTCCTATGTGTTTCAAAATTTTAATGTCCGAGTGATTGAAAGGCAAATTTTTTATTTTAATTCACCCTCCATGCGAGGGAACCATTGGGTCGTTCAGGTGCTTCTCATTAGACCGGGTCATTCAAGTGCTTCTCATTAGACCAAGGTTCTACTTTCACAGTGTCGTTTTCAACTTTTTGCCAGTCTTTTATTACAAATTAATGAGACATTCTCTTTTGTCTGCAACAGAGAATTGCCTTGTCTTCTCTTTAGGGGTTCAGTTGACAAAAGTCATTGAGCTAGATTGGGTTCTCCTGTTTATCATAAACCAATCATCGTGAAATTGTTTTTTTTTTTAGTGATAATCACTATCACATCCCATACAATATGAATGAGGGAGTGGGGAAACTCGTTGTTGGTCGTCTTGCCCTTTTTGTTTAGGATCAAAAGGTATGTTTTTGCATCTGTCTTTCTATCTGACATTTGTGGCGACTTTTTGTCAACAAGCGCGAGTCGTTTTGGATGGAAGTGTCTATGGTCTTGTCTTCTACTCTGAGATCTTGAGTTTGGTTGATGGTTTGGTTCTTTAGTGGACAACAAGGATAGTTTCCAATGAGATTGAAGAAAGCTATCCAACCTTTTCGTTCTTTGCCCACTGGGACAAACAACTTGTTAAGAGACCTCCATTTCCATGAAGTAATGAGATTTCAGTCATAGTACCCTTCTTGTATGTGAGTTTTTCTATCCAAATGGTCTCTTCTGGAAAACGTTTCTCGAAGAATTTTTGGTTTAATGGAGCAAATAGTAGTGCTTTGTATGATGTTTTCAGCCATTTGAAATAGTCCCATTTCAATGATAGAAAAAAAGTTCTCTGGTTGTCAGTTCGCATCATTGAAGTGTTCGGTGTGGTGCCATGGGCCAAATTTGAAAGTGCCGTCTTTTTATTGGATCTATGCTTTCATTTTTGCTGATTATGAGTTTACGAATTGTGCCACAAAGGAAAAATTCAGGGTCATGTTGATGTTAACTCTATAAGTGGCTAACTCAAGGTGTATCTGATATTTTATGTTCAATTTTTTCATTATTCAGCATGTTTGTTAACTATTTCTTTGTTTTGTAATTTGTATTATAATTTGAGTTGAACACATGTAGAGATAGGGAATCAAACCTCCAACTTCTGAAAGAATTGGTATTTTAGCCTTTGAGCCATATTCATGTTAGAAATTTATATTATAATCTATGAATATGTTTTGAAATTTTTTTACGATTTCTAAGAGTTTTCTTTTTCTTCTTTTACTAAGTACACTAAGTATACAAATGCTGCCCCAAAAAATGCAAACAAGAATGCTCGCAGGAGTTGATAAGATAGGGTATTAATTAAAAAAAATATATTCACAGAGTACATCTAGAGTGATGGAAATTTAGCCAAACAAAATATCAACTCAAGTCTTTCTTTTCATTAAATTTTTCTTGCTAACCACACTCCCAAAGTAATAAGCTTTAACAACTAAAGTTTATCTTTCCTTTAAAAGTTCTAGGAATTCTTCCTAACCATGCTCCTTGATAAGCTTTAACCGGATCACCTACGAGCATCTTTGTCTTCCCTTTGAACTTTGGCCCCCACAGTAGTTGTTGAGATTCCTCTTTACCTTGCCATCTCAACATCAGCTACATATAAATGTTCAAACAATTCATACAAACAATTATGACCAATGTGGCTGGTTGGGTTCTCGAGGCCTGCCAAGATCAAAAAACTGGTTTCCTGTTATAATTTGTAGAAATAGTGGACCAGATCGATATTCCAAGGGATCCAGACAATCAATTTATTATAATTAAATTTCAATAAGAGGTAACGGAGGTTAGTTGTGTAAAACTTGAACGATGGAAACAAAGAAATAACAGATAAGTGCAGGGGAGAAATTAAATCTTACCGAACTTCCAATTCAAAGGTACAGTTGCATCCAATTGTAGAATCGATCACAGGTTTTCAAAACAATTGTCACTGTTGGGCATTTTGACGTGATACCCAGTTAGCGTCTTGATGCTTCCTCCTTGAGTTTTTTTTTTTACTTGGACTCCATTTTCCCATGAGTCGACTGCTCGAATTATGTGAAATTAGCATCTTTTTGGTCCCCATCCTTCCAAAACGCCCCGATTTGCTCTAAATTGCTCAATCCCTACAATACAGATAAATAGACATGTGAGAGCAACGGAACTAGTGAATTTAAGGCTATAAAATAGCACATGTTAGGTGCTATCTCAATTGCACCGAAATAAAGTTGTAGCTTCTTCCATATAACCTCCGTATTGGACCCCAACCTACAACATCATGAAGAGATCTTGCATGCTCCGATGCCTAGTTCTAGATGTGAGACTTTTAGGGTGTAAATTATTAAGCTTTTCACCATGAGGCCAGAACCTTGGAGAATTTTTACCCCATTTGATTCGTTTATTGCCTGTCGATGCTTGGGTTTAAGAGTGTACTTAGAAAGTCTTATTTGCAATTTTTCAGTCCTTCAAAAGTTGATATCTAGGTAAAAAGTTTTAATTTCTCCGCCCCGCTTTCCCTGCCAATTTTTTTTCTTTAATGACGGATGCAGAGAGATAAATGTACCTAATTTGAGTCCCTATTGCACCAACCAGTTTCAACCTATCCCGGATCTGCTAGATATGACTATGCTACGGTTTTTCCTCCCTAATGGAGAATGTTCAAACTTGTTTTGCGGGTGAAATCCTAGTTTCTTTTCCCTGGGCCTTTCAATACCTAAGTCTTCCTTTTCCTGGCAGTGATATGATGCTCTGCAGTTGATTTGGATGAATTGGGGTTCCTGTACCATTTCCTTCCCACAAAAATCTCTTCAAATTTATTTCTATTATTTATGCAACGTTACTTGGCAGTTTGAACACCAACATAAGATAGGTACTTCTGGACACATAATTATACTGACCAAGTTATGTTAAAATTTTTAGAAATTCATTGTTTCGGGATTACCTCCCAAGCAAACGCTGGAAATTGTAGAAGTCTATTTCATTATGTATCAACTTGTATACATTTAATATATGATATTGATAAATTTTCATATAAAACTCAAATTTCAACTTGTTCTATAATATGGTGGTTTTCTAGAGTGGTCTGCTGCTAATGTGCAGTATATTTGTTATTGAGGTAGTATGGGATTGTCATATCTCTTCTGTTCTGATTCAGGAAACGACGTTGTATCCTGTGGAGGCAGCACTGCTAGGAGCTCATTTAGTGTGTCTTCGGTGGATGCAAACTCACAGATTGAGAAAGAAGAGGTGGCTGTGGAGAAAGCAATATCTCATATACTAGACGTCCAAGTAAGTCTTTTGGTATTGTGGTAAGATGAGAAGTTTGTGTTAATTGCTAATATTGGAACTTATTGCCAACAGATCAAAGAGGCTGTAGATAAGCTTGATCGTCTGGAGGAGGTAGACTTGCAGATGGAGAAGGAATTTAAGCAATTAGACCAAATGAAAAGCATGCTTTTTGTTGATCAACTGAATCTCTTATTCCGCAAAGGATGTATCCCTACCATCGAAGACAAGAACAGTAAGAATCTAAGTACTTATTGATCGTTTTCCCTAATTTAAGCAATGTTTCTTTCTTTTACTTCTCTTCAGAATCACAATTGTATATCAGCACACCTCTGCAACATCCCATTTTAAGAGTTAAACGCTTATCACCGATATTTCCTGCTCAATTTATTCAAATTGCATTGTGCTCAAAGTAACGCAACCAGACGTAACTGTTGGTTTTAGATCGATTTGTTTATTTGCTAAATAGGTTTTGCTACCAGGTCAACAAAATTAAGGACGTGGAAGTTTCTTAATTTAAAAGCGTTCCAAAATATGTTCACGTATACTCTTCCTTTACAAATTTTAAATAACAAGAAACTTCTGACTCAAAATACGGCATAACAGATTGGGAACGAACCATATATGGACACAATGATATGTACATCCAAGACGGTTCACTTAAAAACCGCTTGGGAGAAGGAACTAAGAGATAGAAAATGTTCATCTTCCATTTTTCAAACCCAAACTTACTAGTGAAAAGGATGAAAGTACTTATTCCCAAAACTGCTAACATACCTCGAGTTCTTATTCAAGAAAAATGCTGCACCATAAATTGAAAACTGAAAACTCATCTGTAATTGTCACATCCGCTTAGCTGAAGTAAACAGGGTTTTAGAAAACCACCGAACACGGCATTGTCACTGAAACCAACTGGGCGTTTATTACCCTAAACACGACATAAAATATGTTTATTACCCTTCTAATGATGCCTTTCCACTAAACGAACTGGAAGACATAACTGATAGAACGTCGGTCACTGATGCCATGACGCTTAATGCTGCTTTAAGGACCTCCTGTGAACACCCTGGTTTTACAATGGTTCGGACCTGAAGTGAACAGGGAAGCAGGTTTTCTCAGAAACAGCCAGAAGGTAAAAGAAAATATCGCAATAGTTCGACTAAATAGGGTTTCTCAGAAGTACCAAAAATTTAATTCAATGAATATTCAGACAACCAATGATCTTAAGAAAAACCGCACCTTATCAAGATATTCCTGTAGTTTCTTGATGCGGCCCATGTAATCCTGGTCCTCAACGCACAGAGAGATGGGCTTAGCATCGGCACCAGGACCATCAAACTGAAGAGGTCCAGGGTTTCTGTAGAGATCGTCCATAAGAAACTGACTCGCATTTTGTCTCAATAGCCTGCAACAAATATACACTTCCGTGAGTGAATCTATCTCAGATCGTCAAACCATTAGAATTATCAAAGCGAATGCATTCTTCTTTCACTGGTTGCGGGTGGATAGTTGGGGGGATATGGACTCTTACTCGTATGCTTTCCCTTTCAAATCCACAGTTGCTGGGTGAATTGCAGGTTTTCCAATGGATGACGCTCCGGGATTTTGAGCCCAACGTTTAACAGTCATCATAGCCTGTGTTTCATCAGAGAAGCAATTATATGATTGGCATTGTCACCAGACGTAAATGGCATCAACAAGAGACAAATATCTAATGATAACCACAGTAATACTATGAAGTTGGTTAGACTTGAACAAACAGCATGAAAAGAAGGAAACCCAACTGCAATCGGGGCAGCACCACAGCGCCATTTGTTTACAGGATTTTTTAGGTTAGTTAAAGTAGCCATGTATCCGTTCAAGCCAGCAGCTAAGATATGGTAGCAAACGTGCCCAAGAACCTGAATTAAATGTAACATTCAAACATTATGCTAAAGTTCATATTAAAGGTGAAAATGCTTATCAGACTTCTAGATTGTTAATTATCACATACGTAGGCGTAGTCACAATCAAATTTTGAAGGTAAAGATCCCCGAGCCTGGTAACCAAAGAAGTGGCAAATTGCATTGAATTTCTTCCCCTTGTAAGTCCCTTCTTTCTGTTAAACACAACAACAATCAGATAATTTTCAAGAAAACAGTTCAAAGGAGCAAAAAGACAAGTCGTGTTAGATATCCCCACAGGGGGATGCCTATAGAGTAAATACAAGGATTACACCAAAAGAAAAACAAAGCATCATTATAAAAGCAAATGTAGCACGTCTTACCATACGCTTGTTAATTTCAGCCTCCACAAGATGAGCCAAAAGTTTCTCCGTCTCAATCTAAAGAAAATTAAGAACAAAGGACATCATGTATCTACGTACAGATCACTTTTTTTTACTTTTTATCTAAAACAAGTACCAGAACTACAATACCTGAGATAATTGAGCAGAATCATCTGATTCGGGTTGAAGTAGCAACTGGAACAATGAAGTTACAACATTAATAAAGACCTCACAACTTAGAGTGGACAAAATTGGAGATCCCATCACTTTTGAAGATTAAATAAACATTAACCTGCTTCCTGATAAAAGGTGGCATAAATTCAAATAGCGCGGATGCCCAAGGAGAGAGTTGGGAAGAAATATTGTCAACCAGAACTCCTTGCCTAAGTAAACTGTGAATTTCCTGAGCAGTGCAATAAAATTCATTACTTCAAGCAAAAGATTGCGTGGTTTTTTCAACAAAAAAGTCGAAGTGTTGCTTCCATGAACCAGGGAAAGGGAGAAAAGAAACCTTCAAAAGGGCATAGATTTCGGGAATACTTTCAATGAGCCCTTCGGGCAATAAGATTACACCATGGTACTTGTCTGATCATAATACACAAAATCAGATAACTGAAAACTATGACCAAATATGAGATTAGAGGCACAATAAATTGTACGAGACCTTGTTGTGCTCTAGCCTGAACAGCATCACATATCTGGGTCGTCAAATCAAAAAGAGTAAGCTTTGATGCAGCCACTTCCTCACCAAGAACAACCTGCAAGTGAGCATAGCCAATAATTTTTGGACAAGATGTATGACCATAGAACTTTCAAATAAGCAACTTCAATGAAAATAAAACAATATCATGTAAGAAAAACTAACCATATTTGGGTGAGATTGAAGAGTACATTCCAAAGCAACATGGGATGCTTTCCGGCCCATGAGTCGAATGAAATAGTAATACTGGGGAAACAAGGCATATGTACATATATTTTGCAAAATTTTCAACAGTAGCAATTTATTTAAAGAACGTGAGGATTATTTTTATCATATTGAAGGAAAATGGAAAGCAAAGATCAAGACAAATAATGTCAGTCAACATCAATGTAACTGTGGAATAATAACGTCTACTTTTCTTACCTTCTCCGCAGAGAGGGCATCAGTGCATACATTGCTGATTAGCTGAGAATTGACCTGATGATGAAAAAACAGGGAACTTAGTCGCTTACACAAGATCATATGATGCTAAACCAACCGTCTTCAAGGCTTAAAAAAAGAGAGTGAAAACCCACAGATGTGAAAGAAGTATGAGATGTTTCTCAGCCATTTAAATTTACTACGAAGTGTTTCTTGCATTCAGAGACTCAAAAAGGAAATAAAAAAAATCATATATAAAAATCACGATACCACCTGGAAAATATCAGATAAATTTGTACCTTGCATATGGTGTCAAAACCAACATTTGTTTCAACAAATTGGTTCTTGAGATCGCCATTCAAAGTAACAGGAACACCTACAACCTGCATGGTTCAGTACAGGTTCGATCAATGCATTGCAAGAAGGAAAAATCACATTGTGGATGAAATACCACAAGAGAAGTTAAAAGTTAGGTTTAAAATATAAAGTACTGAAATCTATTAAAGGATTTTAACTATTTCTGTAATTATATAAATAATAAAAAGTAATATGCATGCTATCTTGAACTGACGGAGATTACCTTCGTGGGGCATTTAGCTTCAGCAAATGTTTCCGCAAGCTGGGCAGCATCAGTGTTTGACGTCACTCCTTCAGAAATACCATATACTCATAAAATTCACACGTGAATAAAACAGTTGGGCAGAGCCAAAGAAAGAAATTTACCTCCAATTATAACAAGACCATTTAGTTTCAGATCTAGGCATGTCATAAGCGCAGCATTAACCTGCTCTTTAGTTCGAATTTGATCCTTAGTCCTGCCCAATAGGTCATAACCACCTACGCAACATGAATACCACTAATGTAAAGAATCTCTATATAGCATTGCATATCTCAATATCTGAAATAGAGTATTCAAACCACTGCATACCTTGATTTTTGTATGTTGAAAGAATGTCAGCGGTTATCTCAAGAGTTTTCTGGGAAAATAAACCTTCAGAGCCACCTGTTGAAAGAAATGACATCGTACCTCAATCTACCACAGTTGTTTAAATGATAATAACACAAATCACAACAAACATCAGTCGCATAAATCACTTGATATTAAACATAATTATAGATGCAGTATGAGAAAACTGCGTCAAACACCAATTTAGTTCTCAGGAAACATATAAGAAACATATCGATATCGAGAAGGGAGGAAAACTTACCCAGAAATCCAAGCAATATACTATTTGGGTTGTGGACTTTGAGAGCATTATGAAGCCCCCATATGACGTTATGGCCTCCAGGAGATTGCCTTCCACAAAAAACTATTCCCACCCTGTTGGTAGCAAACCAATGAGAGAAGCTTTCCATACAATATATCCATTTTGTAGCCTCAAAGTCACAAATGAAATGTAAATGGTCATGCATTCACCACATTTATGTCTATACACATGCATGTAAAAGAAAAGATGTAAAATGAACGGGGGGAAATCCAGATAGTTAGCTGAATAATATATGAAGTTCTAGCGATAATAAGCAATGAAAATTAATCACCAAATGCACGCACCGGATGGCTGGATGTTCAGTAATAATCTGAGCATCTGGGACTTTGGCAGTTGCCCTGAGAAAGTGAGCTAATGGCTGACCATACGTGTGGGGAAAGGCCCGACTAATGGTGGGGGCATCAGCAGGATCCACAGCTGTAGTGCCATCTCCGAATTCAACCCTGACCGCTGTTCCCTGTAGAATGATATAATGAGGACATATAAGCCACTCGTCCAAATTTAACAATGTACAGCTGCACTGCATCAGACCACCAACTTCAAAGGAAAAGTAGCTAGTTTTGCTTTATTTTCAATTTCAATATTTATTATTGTCCCCTTCATTTAAACAGTACCACATTTGTCAATTTGCTGTTCTTAAGCCAAGTCCGCACAAGAAAGCAGGAAGTTCTGGTTTTCAGCACAAAAAGAGGAGGGGGGGAAAAAAAAGACAAGCCATGACGGGCACACACCCCACAAATCAAGTATGGAACAGAGAACGTGGATTAAACACAAAGAAGGAGGTTCACTAGTAAAAGGAATGAGGCAGACTGGTACTTGTACTTATTGAACTAAACCAACACGTTGAGCAACAAAAGCAAACCATTTACATTAACAGAAAATATTTGGTCTGAACAACCTAAAGTATATGAACGTATCATAAGAGTCCTATGGTGTATGGCGCGAACTAGATTTGCACAAATGTAATGTAGAAACTACCGAATCCAATCAAATAATTCATGAGTACTACGAAAGGCAGCGACAGGAAAATATAAGTAGATAATAATTCAAAGAAAGAAGAATAAGGGGAGATCCAGTGATAGGTCATGAAAAATGGAGTAGCATGTGCCCAGATCTAAGCATCAAGAGAGAAGTTGGAAAAAAAAAAAGAAAAAAAAGGAAGAAAGAAAGAGCAAGAAAAAGAAGAGAGAACCTGAAGACAAGGAGGGAGATCGGGTTGGTAGAGAGAGCGGAATTTCTGAAGGTCGGAGAGCTGACGGGGAATGCCATAATCAGAGTCCATGAGGAGAGTTGAAGGGAGGGCGCGCTTGAGGGTGAGGCGGGTGAAGGAGAGTGAGAGTGATGGAGGGTTTTAGTTTTGGGACGACCCCGAAAGGACCCATTTTATAGAGTACATGAAATGACCATAATGCCATTGGTGCGGGTATTATGAAGGAGCTTGTGGACAACGTGTCGGTCGTCGTGTCACCCCAACCCAATCAAAATCCAAATTTGTAAAATCTCACTGAAAACGGCACTTTCAAATACCACAGAACAAATTGGGTAACGGATGAACTCATTTCTGACCCAAACTACTTTCCCATCATCTTTACCATTCCGCACAAACAAACAAGCCCCTTCCTTTCCAACAAAATATTAATGTTTTTTTATCCTCACGCCCTTCACTTTTCATCTAATAAATAGAATATGAATTGAATTTTAGAAATTTTCTTTTCGTTTCTTTATTTCCAAAATACCATCCTAACTAAATTAATCAGATTGATTAACGCGGTTTTCAGAGATTTAAAGCTGATCCATCGGTCTTATCTTCAAACTTAGAACTTCAACGTTCCTCCGAACTGATCGGCCGTCCACACAAACAAATCAATGAATACGCATCCACGCTGCCACCTCCCCTGCCCACCTGTTTTGATCAACTAAGACTATGGGCAAATGAACGGTTTTCGTTCGAATTGCAATTGCGAGAGAGGAAAAGTTCGTTTTCCAATCAATTTAAAATAGCTCAATGTTTAAATAAATAGTGATACAAACGGTAAACAAGTACAGGCTAAAATTTGGATAAGATAGGGTGCAAAAAGAAAATCCCTGAGACCATGGTTTTCGATAAACATAAACTAAGCACCAAAACATGCGGCATTTAGACTTTTAGACAACTCCACGTCTATCTGTTTCCTTTCCATCCCCATAGAACGCAAGTCAAGTTACCAATTTCGTTTATTCATTCACCCACTCTTGACCGTTCATCCAGTTTAACGCTCAAAACCATACAATCATTTCGAAAGCCTACAATATCTATCTATATCAACTTCAAAGCTGCACTAGGCCAGTATCGCATCCAACATACTCAGTTTCATCCTTGTTCTAGCCGCCTTGCATCTTCTGGTTTGTAATGATGAGTACGAGCATCTGGAGTTGTTATTTCCTCCCCCGTTGAAAGGTGCGCTTCCTGGACCTTCCTCCTCCACCACTGTTACTCGTGGAACAGGTTCCAGAGTTGATTGTGGGAGTTGAGAAAGAGTGAACAGGCAAACGGTGCCCACTAACCAAAGCAGGGAACCCAACAGCAGGGATTCTGCAGGACAACAACGAATATTTATTACACCATTCATCTGACTTATCAATCAAAACTGATGCTCAATCAACTAACAGATCAAGTTAACATCATTTAAAAACTGATAGCCAGGCTACCGAAAAGAAGTAAGCGACTGTCCATTAGGATGGAACACAAACACAAACTTGCTACTTCCAAACCGTAGATGTCAAATTAGAAAGAAAAGTCAGATTCTTGTTAGGCACACATCTACTAGGTAGTGTATTGTGGATGGATGGACAAGTGGGAGGGAGTGGGAGGGGTTGGATGAATTCCATCCATGATTATAGGATTTCAACATGTAGTAATAGATGCGTTGGTCGTGTAATGTGTTGTGGATGGATGGGAAGGGATGATGACGCCTTGACGAGGGCAAATGGGTACAATAGATTAGTCAGGATAGGATGGATCAGTGATCAGTTTGATCGGTTTTTCGGAGGTATAAAGTTCAAGTCCATATTACATTCTATTGATAATGATAAAAATAAATAAATGATACAACTATTTTCCTTTCCTCGTTTTAAATTGTCCCACTTGATTTGGCAGTTGGATTGATTAATCAGGCAAACATTGGCAAGAATATAAACTGTAAAGAAACGTGAACTTCAAAAATCTTCTTTATTTCACACAAGAAACTCCAATAGGAAATATCAGAGAAAGAAAATGGGTTTTACCTTTAAATAAATTTATATGACACGCTAAGACGTCAAGTGCTTAGTGTAAACGTTTAAAAAGGGAGTCACATAGAGAGAAAATGGGTTTAACCTTAAAAACAAAATTATGAACACTCTAAAACATAAGTTGCTGGACGCAAACGTTCAACAAAGTAGTTAATAGTGTAAAGGCACAAGAACTTAAAAGGATTTTCTAATCTAATACTAAGAACCCAAAGCTTAAAGTTACTATTATTTATGAATTTTATTCTATTACACACTAGGCAGTCAAATGCATGTATGAGGATGGCAAAAGAGAGACCAAAACAGGTAGTCTCATCACTCATGTTCTGAGTGCCGAAGCAGTCATTGAACATTCTCGGTCCATAATATGTTACTAGTCAAGTTTATTCAAAATTGACACCCCAAGCGTGCTCTTTTACAATTTTCCATTTTCCTGGAGGTTAGTGGTCACCCTCTAAACCGGGATGTATAGTTAAAAGTAAAATTTTTAGTTTCACTCTCCTACCTCCAACAGTACAAAACCATCCTCCTCATTGTATCGGCCTCTAAACATAATTTCTCCTCACCAGGAGGAGGAATACAGTTAATGAGAATGTAGTCAGATAAAAAGACAGCAAAGGCCATATTTATGAGGATCACGTAAGGACGTGTGTGTGTGTGTGTGTGTCTATATATAAAATAAAATAAATAAAACTATACCCATAGAGAACAATAAAAGGAGAGCAAATAGAGGAAGGATCACTTGGGCCCAAACAACCATGGTTTTTTATTTTAGTTATTTGAAAATTAAGCCCATAAACACCACTTCCACCTATTGCTTTCTATGTTTTGTTGTGTACATTCTAGGAGCGTTTTCAAATCCAAGACAAACTTTGAAAACAAAAAACAGTAGTTTTAAATCACCTGGGAAAGATGAAAACCACAATCAAGATGTTGTAACAAATTTTCAAAAACGAAAACCCAAAAACCAAGTGGTTATCAAACAGGGCCTTAGATTTACTCCATCCATCTACTTACTCTCAAGGCAGCAAAAGTCCCTAATAATATGGATGCGGAAAATATCTGCAACTTTACCTTATAAACAATTCAATTATTTCTCTTGCGAAATCATCCAAACTAACAGCGGCAAACAAAATTTAATTTGGTCATATATGAAATGATAAGGTAAAACACATAGGAAAAGATAAACCGTACCCAACAAGAGCACAGCAGACTCCTGCTTGGCCAGTGAAGCACCAGAAACGCCTCCCATCTGTAAACTAAAGCGTAAGGCTTGATTCTCAGCACAGCAACACTGGAGCAACCGCCCCAATCTCCGGCATTCACCTTCAAGAAATTTACTCTTCATCTCTAGATCCTTAACGTACATCTTTTTCCTCTCCCTAGATCTCACTGCTGCATCCCTATTTCTCAGCTGCCTGGAAAATTCGAATTCATACATTGCAGTTATCCCTTCGAATGGCATTCATGCATTATGTCAGCTTCTACTAAAAAATAAAATGATCTTCGATCTCGGTTATTCAATTATTTATTATCCTCCCCCATTGGGAGAAGGGATGCAATATGCATCGTAATCGATGAGAAAGCACACCAAAACGTTTCATGCCACAGAAGCGGCTGCCCCCCATACAGACCACCCCTTTCTACCCGCGTTCTTGGTGTTTCAAACATACCAGATATCTCGAATTAAGACTCCCAGATGAGAAATAAGGTCCATGGGAGTATATGGCGACTTATTGTAATTAATTCTTAATCTCAAAAGAGAAAACCAAACACTTGCACTACCACTACAAATGGAAGAGCTACGTGGCAGAAACTATAAATGTTCAACGAGGCTTAATAAAACTAATATGGCGAAACCTCCTAATTGATTACAAATAGTAGAATGCCTACTCAAAAGATTCAGTAGCAATACCTTCTCCGCTTTTTGGAAACAGGATCTCCGGCATCTTCGTCTACACTATCGTCGATGTTTGCTGAGTCGACCTTCTCCTTCTGGGAGTTGTTTGAATCGTCACGACAATCGGAAGCATTGGACGGAACGTCAACTACAGCATCGACCCCAGAGGACCTCCCATGAGTATCTACAAGTACTTCAGGCATAAAACTATCGCAGTAATCGCCAGCAGGAGCGGGAGAAACCTTATCTTCATCCTCTTTCTGGCAATTGCTAAAGTCGTTATTGCAATCGGAAGTATTGGAGTCGATGTCGATTACAGAGGCTCCCCCATGAGAGTCCACGAGTACGTCAGCCAAAAAACTACCGCAGCAATCGTCAATAGGAACGGAAACCTCCTTCTCTTCATCATCGTTCATTAGAGCGTTCTCGATCTCGTTGATCCAGGAAGAAATCGAATCAGGAGATGAGTTAGACAACCCCAGAGGCGATGTTGACTCCCCCAAAGAAGGGGGTTCCATCTCCAGAGCACCGGTTCCCTCTGGGAATTCATCAAAGAAGTCGTTCCAATCAATCTGTCCTAAGTCATATTCGGAAAATTCGAGATCCTCCATTAAACGGGGAAAACTGAGAGAGAAGAGGAACTGAAAGAGGAGAATATACAGAGGGAGGGAGGGAAGGATAGAAAATTACAGAAGTTGAAGAGGAGAGGGGATGTGATGGGATTGAAAGAGAAACTGCCGCGAAGGCACAATGACAGAGGCGGAGAAGAAAGCGCGTGTTTATTCGAACTTAAGCAGCAAGCAAGGAAACAAAAAAGCGGTGGTACGAGGGATTTGTTGGGGTGCAGACCTTGTGGCTTTGTTACAGTGCTCCTCCTTACCCACGACTGAATTCTGACGGCTGATCTTGTCACGTGTGTGGATCAGAATGGGTGCATGAAAAGAATTAAACTTGGGCGCCACGCATGATTCTAATGGTGCGTACTGCATCATCCAGCCAATAGGATGTCGCTTACTGGCACCCAGTCGTCCACCTGTCTTTACCTTTACACGTGGGCTTCACCCTCTCCTTCAACACACACGACCATTGTTTTTGCTTTTTAAGTCTTTTTTAAAATTTTTATGTGGTCCCCGATAACCATTAACTTCCTCTCCTTTAACAGACAATCGGGCCTTGATGGGCTTTGTGGGCCTAAGCCCATGGGCCGTCAGACGGATTGTCCCACGACATTAGTGTATTTTCCCAAATTAAATGTTGCGCAGAGATTCTAATTTTAAACAAGTCACCCTCTGTTCTTACAATTTCATGGATCATTTGATAAAAAAAGAAAAAACACAGGGGGGGTTGTTTCAAAAACATACAAGTTAGGATTGTCCCGATTTACTAACAATACCCTGTCGTCGGAAGAAAATATGAAGTTAACGACCAACTAAACACTTGGAACATAATGTCCCTATGCCACTTGTTTCAGCATATTTGATGTACATGAACAAAATTGACGACTGAATTCCACATAACCCCCTCCTAACGAGACTTGGTGGCATGCCATTTGATCCCTCCTCGATACCTATACAATAATATAACGAACCATTTCTATCGAACCCCTCGAAAAAGGAGAGGAGAGGAGGAAGAAAGAAAGTCATGTCAATACCAAAATCAATATAATATGAAGGAGTGGACAGCAACCACAGATGGCATGCCAAATCTCAAGTCCAAAACCCCATTCCCTTAGAATCATGGATAACCCCTCCTCCATTTCTTACTTACTATAAAAACCCCCAACCCAACCCAATCTAAGGCCATAATTGTCAGCTTCACTAGATTCCAAGCAATTGTGCCAAACAACCTTTTGGATTTTCTGGAATTACCAGTTGTGTAAGTAATAAAGCCCCATTCACAGTTTGTCAGCATATTCATTCCACAATCGTCAATTTGACTAGAACACAGAAAAAACTTGTTTGTGAACACATGTCCACCCACTATCTATTATAAGAAACAAGTATCTCACCTTTTTCCCACAAGTTGTACAACATCCCTATCTAAATCCAACCCACTGATATAGCAACCAGAATTTGTACTAGTAGCGAATTGGCGAACGAATTTCCTTCCTATCTTGTTCCTGCCTGAGTCGGAAATTGAAGCAGGCCAGTAGAAAGGAAGTAATGGGAATAAACAGAAGATGAAGCGGAAGTTCAAGTCTACGAGTGACGACCGGAGATAGAAATAGCTGAGAAATCATATCCGACAGCATGAACTAGAAACAGAATAGCAGGTAACCAAACCAAAAGGCTACTTGATATCATATCATATCCATCGTTTTGTCTAGAACAGATTTCTACTTCCTATTCAGGCAGAAAGTACTGTGGTGTAAGGTATATAATTAAATGACAGAGCACAGAACAATTACCAAAACACGTCGTCACTTCACTGCTTCTCCTCCCTTTCTCGGTTCCACTGTTCAATACGGGCACGGCGCTCTACGCTTCCTTCTCTCACAGGGCTTCTGCTTCGTCTGGGGCTACCATGCCTTCTCCTTCCCCCATCCCTATCATACCTATCATGACGCTCCTTGCTCCGTCCGTTTCCGCGAGACTCACGATCTCTGTAATCCCTCTCGCGCCTATCCAACTCCTTCCGGTTCCGCGGACTCAAACTTCTACTCCTGCTCCGGCTCCGGCTCCGCCTATATCCCCGATGCCTACCGAACAGCTTCCTCCTCAAATCCTTCCCGATCATCTTGACATGCATAAAATTGCAATATCCCCCTCGATTGCAATTATTCTCCTCGTATTGGCGGCACGTGGCTTCGCGGAAATCAGTCACCGGAGAAAAATCTGCGATAATGGGTCGACCAGAGTAGAACCGCCCTTGCAACGCTTGTAATGCGGCAGCTGCCTGGTCCTCCTCCCTAAACTGAACGTAGACATTGCCAATCATGTGGTCGGCGAGATTATCACAGACATTAAGGCACTCGATCTCACCGAACTTACCAAGTTCCTCGTAAATGTCTTCATAGAAATCCTCAAAGTGCTCCTGAATCTTTCGGGGATCTATAGGCTGGCCCTGAGCATCGACGCCGGGGGTGATCATGTCGGGGCGTTGGTACATGTTCGACAAGAGAAGTGTCGGGGAAATAGTAGGGCGGTTGTGGAGGCGAGAGCAGCGATCTCCATGACGGCAGGCGCCGATCTTGAAATAGAAAGGGCAGTTGACACGGTCCTTCTCCGTGCCAAATATTGAGGCCAAGTGTTCAGCCATTGGAGATCAGATGAAAGAGTTTTGAGCAACAATTCTGGACCTGATTGAAAGGGTTTCGACGGAGAAGAAGTGGAATTCAAATTAAAACCAAATGATGAACCGAACCGATGGTTCTATTGCAAGATAAAAGTACAAGGGAAGCAAAAACCCTAAATTGGAGAAATGGATCTAGACCAAGAGCTCCAAAAGGGCTCGTTTGAGTTTTAGCACTTGCCAAGTTTAATAAAAATATTTTTGAATTTTGGGTCTTATTTCGAAAATACTTTTGAAGTATTTAAAAGCTTTAACCATGTTTAAAGTTTAAACCTTATAATTTATACTTGTGTCCATCAACCAAGCCCTTTTAATCTATACTTGCTAATAGAATGAAATTGATTGATGTGAGAAGTTAACCAAATCTTAGTGAATAAAGAATGAGGTAACTTAGGTTTGATGTTTTTGTTTTTTTGTTCCGAAACAATTTCAGTACTACACCACTTGTGCCTCGCCATCGATTATATCATCGATTATATCATTTTTGGTATTTGGGTAGACATACATTGGAGGCCTTGCAAACTATAATCCAAACCCCACAACACAAGTATCAAATTCACAAAAAACTTCTCCGGTCAAAATTCATAGGAATTATTAATTTTGATGTTGAAAATATTTTTTATTTTTCTCCATCCAAATATGTCAGGGAGAATTAACTATTAGAGTCATTCTATTTGATTAATCAATGGTTTGCATATCTTATTCGAATAGGAGAGTGAGTTCTTTTAATACTTATTTTATCTTTAGAGATGGTTTTAAAGGGCAGATAAGATCATGACACAAGAGTTACGAGCAGGATAAATTATTGGCCCATCAAAAAACTTTTAGATACTTTTTTGTTTCCTTATTAAATACTTTTTGCAATAAGTTTAATTACTCACGGAAGTATTCGTTGTATTTAAAAAAAAAAAATCAGAGTTATGAAATAGTTGTTTGAAGAAAAAGAAGACAAAAAGAAAACATAAAGGAGTGTGGACTATGGGGGAGAAAGGAGGAGAGAATCAAATTTGACAAAAAAAACAAAAAAGAAAAAGAAAAAAACGAACATCTAATGTTTAAACGCGCCATAAAAGTGCGTTATAGCTCAGTGATGACTCTAATAGCATAGATGGTAATGGCGCTATTTCAGCCACACACTTCACCTTCTGCAATTTCATCTTCCTCCGCCTCATTCTATGGGAGTTCTCTTCAACAACTCCGTTCGCGCACCATAGCCCTCAATCTTCGAAACAGCCCCTCCATCCCTCATCGTTTCACTTGCACAGCTTCATGGCAGGAGGTTTGTAAGAAAACAAGCTAGCTGTTTCCATTTTTGGCTGATTGCTGAGTCTTTTTTATTTTCTTCATCATGCTTTAGCTTGCGGGGGTTTTGATATTCTCCGCAATTCCTTTCACGGCCGTGAAAGCCATCGCCAATAGCCCATTCGGAGAGTCGCTCCAGAGGCAATTGGAAAAGAAGAAAAATGCTGCCGTCGCCAAGTCTTCGAAGTTCAAGGCTCTTGCTGAGCAGGCTAGAAAAGATAGGTAATCGGGTAAGCTTATTTATTGATGCGCGCGTGATTTGGTGACGCCAATGCCAAGTTGGTCTACTCGTATTTTTAGAATAATTACATACACGTTGAATTAAAGTGTATCTAGAACCCATAGAACTTCATGCATTGTGGTGTTATCAGTCATGTTCAAAGTGAGTAGATTGTGATCAAGACAGTGATTGTTAAAGAAGACGTAGAAACCAAAGGGTTCATGGTTAAAACTCATTGGAATCGTTTGGAACCTGGAATATCTTTAAGCTCAAACAGTTGAGCTTCACATTGCCATAAAGTACACAAACTAGCGTCTCTTCTGGGTAAAGCAATCGAGGCATTATCAACTGGTTTCATTGTCATGTGACTAGTAGCGGCAGAGGCAAGTATCCAATATTTGTTTGAATTGAGCAATAAATTTGTAGCAACGAAATAACAAGTACCTGAAACATGAACTTGGGCACTTTAACCCCTGTTGCACCATTCTTTATCAACTAGCTGACAATTAAACTTAGTGATTCATTGCTGGCAATGTGTTTGGATTAAGAAACTGGATATTGTTCCCATAATTGCTCTGGCCTGAAGATAGTACTCCGTCACAGCCTCCTCCATCCCCACCCCATTCTTCCCAGGCCTCGACCATAGCCTTAAGATATTCTCCTATTTACATCGTTCTCTCCATTCATCTTTCTTGCTCTCCTCTAATCCTTGTGCTAAATCTATGTTTCATTGCTGCCACCACTGGTCTTCGATATGCTAGATTAAAGATATCTGATTCATCTAAAAGGTTTTCTCACAAATTTTCTCACAAATTTTCTCAGAATTTACGGATAGTATGCCAACTATTATTATGATGAAAGTGCCATAGAACAAAGTATTAATATATCCAAATGTCTAGCTAAGTCGTAACAGAACGAGGTACTTGACTTGGACTAAGTAAAACAAACTAACAACATTTAGTTACTAAAAAGTAAAAATGTTTGCTATTAAGGTTGTGAATGTCTAGACCAACTTGCACGTATCTCCACTATTCTCACCTGACAACCACCTAACTCTACTATATTTGGTTGCCAAGGAAACTTGTTAGATATTTAAATCTTTTGGCTATCATGACTTGAACTCATTTCCTTTAAATTCCTTTTTTTATTTATATTGGTTTCTATTGACTACCAGGCCAGTTCCTGGTGGAATGTATGCCACATAAATGTTCTTCTAGTTAAGTTAGGGTGAATATTCCATTTCAAATTTTGGATATCTGTTTAATTTTTTAAGTCTCATTGGGCCAGTAGTATTTCTTAAATATTTATTTCATTTTAATTTCTTTTTAGATTTCCTACGTTCCTCTTGAATTTTCCATTATTTTTATGTATCCTGGTTCCTGACATAAATAATATGTAACGTTCGCTAAAGAATCAACAAATTATGTCCAACTAATAATTTTGAAGGAATGACATGGACATTTTTTAAAAAGGGTTTCAAATTTTCATGCCATTAAAGGATTTCGGTAATTTGCTATCTTTATTTCATGTAGATTATTCTCTAGTATCTTTCATGCTCTGCAAATTTTCTTCATTCTTGAAATAGATTACATGGCTGCGATCTTTTGCTTGTACTAATTTACATTGGATTGGATGTGATCTTATGAATTATTGTTTATCCAACTATGAATGTTTGACTGCCAGAAAACATATAAACGAATGGTACAATTGAATCAAATTGCATCGTGTTGTAAATACTTTTCTATTGGTGAATAATTGCAGCTCGTGGTATGGAGAAAAGCGTCCTCGCTGGCTTGGTCCACTACCATACAATTATCCAAAATATCTGACAGGTGAACTGCCGGGTGATTATGGATTTGATATTGCAGGTCTGAGTGAGGATCCAGTGGCTTTTCGGAAGTACTTCAAGTATATTGAGCTTCTTTTAGCCTAAAATTTTCTTCAGCAGTTTCTTTTTTCTCCAATATCTGGAATCGTATGTAGATGTATTAGTGCACAGCATGAGAGAATATGATTCTTCAGCAGTTTCTTTTTTCTCCAATATCTGGAATCATATGTAGATGTATTAGGGCACACCATGAGAGAATATGATTCTCAGTTTCTTTTTTCTCCAATATCTGGAATCATATGTAGATGTATTAGTGAACACCATGAGAGAATATGATTATTTGACTTGTGAGTGGCCGGTAGGCTAAGGGACGACATGATGATTATCAATGCATATAAACTGTGAGAGTAATGAAATGATCCGGCATAACATAATATAGACATCACCTTAAAACAGTCCCCGAATGATTATCCACATGTTTGTATGCTTGATACAAAACTTGCGTACTGCACAGCTTTCTATCCAACTTTGGAGATATTTGAGCTGTTCTGTACGTAGTATAACTTTACAGTCCTAAATTACCTTAGATAAGCAACTCTTATTGAATGTATACATTTCTTTTTTAAATCTCCATCAATAATTTTTATGTATGTATCATATTTCAGCTTTGAAATACTGCATGCTCGTTGGGCTATGTTAGCGTCCCTTGGTGCTTTAGTTCCAGAGATCTTAGATATTTTTGGAGCTTTTCATTTCACTGAACCCATCTGGTGGCGAGTGGGATATTCAAAACTTAAGGTTTGTTTTCCATCTCTTGGTTAACCATTTTTCTGGATATCCATCATATAGGATCTTTCCGTGTGTCTGCATGGTTTGTTTCTATATTGTTACGCTTCTGTCTGGTTATGTTTTTTTTCACTTTCAAATTACTGTTTAACTTATTGCTTCTGTCTAATCATGTTTTATTTTAAACTCTAGTTTTTCATGTCATCCTTTATTAATGAAATCAAATAATGAGTTATGACTTCATGTCTTTCAGTGCCGTGATAAGCTTGAGTTCGGTTGCTGCCTTCTATTTCAATTACTCCTTCGTTACTTTGTTTCAATAAATTAGGGACAAACATTTTCAATTACAATATTTCATATTCCCTTCTATAAACTCCATGGGTGTGCGTAGCTCCCCATTCATTCATCCCTACTTTCCAGCACTTGTAATTGACTCTGTCATGTTACTGTTTGTGTTCTCGTTCCACCAGGGAGATACACTCGACTATCTTGGAATTCCAGGGCTTCATTTAGCTGGAAGCCAAGGAGTGATCGTCATTGCAATTTGCCAAGCTATTTTGATGGTAACCTATATCAAACAATCTTATGTCCTGCCTTCTCACATTTTCTTTTTGTCATATCTTTTGGCACTTCAGTTAAATGGTTGAGGGAAGCATGACATTATAACGTGTCCTATTCTGGGTTTAAACCTGTGTTAACTTGAGTTGGTTAACCTCAATCAAATTTCACCCAATTCCCACCAAACACAATAAATGGCTTGGTTCCCATTGCAGTTTCTACAACCAGCCTTGGCCCTTGATAAGCTTGTTTAGGAATTCGGAATTAAAATTTTCCTTTCGGAGATTACACAAGTTAGAAAAAAAAATTAAATAGATTTTTGTTTTTTGTTTTAACAAGTGTAACTTTTCATTGGTGTATGAAAAGGAATAAAAGAGAATTAAAATATATGAACCTCCGAATGGGGAGAAAGGAAAAGCATAACGCCCAAAGAAAAAAGAAAAAAGATTACAAGAACCTGAAAAGAAACCAAAACAAACCAAACAAAAATGAGGAACTAAAGAATTGCCAACAATAAACAAAAAAAAAAAAAAAAAAAAAAAAAAAAAAAAAAAAAAA
>NW_019268521.1:6930558-6968804 GCF_002738365.1 Cucurbita moschata
AAAAAAAAAAAAAAAAAAAAAAAAAAAAAAAAAAAAATGCAAGACTAGTAGATCAAAAAGCTCTTAGAGAGCTTACAAACAAAAGCTAAAATTAATGTGAAGCTCCTCAAACCACCGAAGCTTCAAATAGAAACCGCACCAACCAGCTTGAAATATCACACCAGAAAAGGAAGAAAAGCAACAACTGCCATGGAGAAATGCACGAACACCACATGGCCGAACAACCAAAAGTTCTATCAGCAAAACTCAACCGCAAAGAAAACCAAAAGAAGCAGTAACTTCACCCAAGAACTAAAGGCCGAAGAGCAAATAAAAAAACATCAGCCAAAGACAAGATCATTCCAAGGAGAAAGAACGGAAGTACAGGCAAAAACCCCGTTCTCAAAGAAATAATCTCATAGATTTAATGCCCATTTGTTTATAGAGGAAGAAAGTTGATGAGAGGGGAAGATGGAGAATCATCCGACTGTGTTCTTTGAAGGGGAATTAATTTTGTCTTCTTGAAAAATAGAACAAAGAGTTTCTTCAAAACCTTTTCATGCCACTAACAATTTGAAAATTAAACTCCAAGTCATAACTACTAAGACCTATCTGACTCCTCATTTCCTCCATAAAAACTAAACTTTTGATGAAAACCATTTGTTGAGTTATTAGAAAGGATGTTATTAACTAAAGATGTTGAAGAATTGAGATTGTCTATTGTTAAGAGGGCATATTAAACTATTATATGTCTGATTGTTCTTACAACCGTATGATGTAAGTTAAAATGTAAGTAGGTTGGACCTGAGTATGCAAGATATTGTGGCATAGAGGCATTGGAGCCTCTGGGAATATATCTGCCGGGGGATATAAATTATCCAGGTGGTGTGTTGTTTGATCCCTTGAACCTGTCCAAGGATGCTGCAGCTTTTGAGGAACTGAAAGTGAAAGAGATTAAAAATGGGCGGTTAGCCATGGTTGCTTGGCTAGGATTTTACAGTCAAGCTGCTTTGACGGGTAAGGGACCAATCCAAAACCTTCTTGAACACGTTTCAGACCCTTTCCACAATAACTTTCTTTCCCTGCTCAACTCATCATGAAGTAGCTTATAATTGGAATCTGGATTATAAAGTATAGTTTCCTCAAATCTATATAGTGTTCATAAGGGATGGACAAACAATCATGCTGTTCTAGATGGGAGATTGTTGCTTGATAAGTTAATACTTAATGGTGTGGCCATTATATCCATCTATCGTATATCAAGCATCTTTGAGAAGCTAAAGCTTTGGTAAAATTTGTTTTTGAAACAAATTTTACTCAACTTTAAATAAAGTATCTTGAACCTTAAAAATGTTAAATATAGCATTGAACTTCATTTTAATTTGTGTACAATAGGACATTTTAGACATATATTTGAAAACTTGAGTTAGTAGACAGAAACTTAAAATTTTAATTAGAGATTAAACAATGCTGAAAGTTTAGAGACCTATTTGTGAAGAAAGAAAAAAAAAAGGTCTGGAACTATATTTGTTATTTAAAGATAAATGATTGAAGTAAAAGGTGGTTGATTAATTTTTATATAGAGCTAAAAGTGGGAACAGTTGTAGGGATTTCTTTGAGATGGTGATTAGTGCTTAGGAACCTATAGTTAGGTTTTTAGCCGAATGGATTAGCAGTATAGTGTTACCCAACTATCCTGAGGCATTTATGCAAGGTAGAGGAACGCAGTGGCCACTTTGAGGTGGAGGACATGATTTTATTGTATCATTTTAGTTGGTAATTTGATGAGTTCAAAGGGATGGGGGAACCGAAGGCATAGGGCAGAGTTCATGTTTGAGGGTGGTGGCGAACGTGGGGGGAGTGTAGGCCTTCCAATTTGGGAGCTCCGAGAAGGATTTGTAGGGTTGAAATGGGGCCAAGTATAGGTCTACTGCAACCCATGCTTTTTAAGGAATCAGTATAGCAACCCACCTGCAGTGGTCACAGCCACAGGTCCCCTACAAAATGATGAAGAGTGAAAGAGTGGTATAAAGTTTGGAGAAGCCATGTTGTGTGATAATCTTTTTAAAGAATGTTGACAACGCCCTCCACAGGCTTGTAGTAGGTCAACTTGATGTGTATATGGATTGGGAGCTGGATGTGCATGCGAGCCAACCCACGCTTCAACGTGCTTCTCTTCATCGTCTGTTTCTATCCTACCACCCACTGTGATCGGTTGGAGAAGTGTTTTATTTGTGTACCAGAAGATTAGTTAGAATCGGACGGCATATTCAGATTTTGGAGTTGCAATAATCCCACCGACACTCCAATCTCCAAATCTCCACGGTATTCGAATCTTTCCCCCTACCTTTCTCTCCTCCTTTTTCTACGTTTCGTTTTTTAAATATTAGGCAGCTTTAAAATACCATCTAAAATCTTTTTTTTTTTTAAAAAAAAAAACAATATCTAAAATAAATTATTTATAAAAAAAAAAACAATATCTGAAATCAGTTGGATAAATAAATAACAGAAAACAAATGCGATCTTTTATCTTATATCGTTACAACTAAATCTATTAGATACAATTAATTTAATATTTTATAAAAGCAATAAAAATTTGTTTTGTTTTGTTTTTTTTTTTATTTTTACTTTTACTTTTACTTTTACTTTTACTTTTACCAATCGAATTTAGATTTTTAAATTATTAGATTTTATTTGATAAAGTATTCACCAATGAAGACATGTAATTTAGTAGAATTTAAGAATAATCGAAAAGATTACTTATATAATTAATGAACTTGGCGCAGCGACAATCAACATTATTTTAACATACATTTATAACCTATGGATTTAATTAATGATCATTTATTGACTGTCCTCTTGTTTTTATTTTTTATTTTTAGTTAAATGAATATTATAATAATTAAAACAACAGGGAATAGCCGACACTAACGTGGCCCATGTTAGTGTAAATAGCAGGACGTGCATTTTATAAAATTACGCCAATGCGAAATTATATATATTACAAAAAAGAAAAAAAGTATTTTTGATTTGATTTTTGAATAAAATAAAATCATCTCTTTTTAAAGTAATTTTTAAGGAGTAGATTTGTTAATTTGACTTGAAAAAATATTAGAATAGTAAGTAGAGAAGAGACCAGTCTCTCTCTTCTTCTTCTCCTTCTCCTTCTTCTTCCCCTCGCCAGCTGTTTGTTTCACTCTCTGCTACGACTCTGCCTCTTTCTCAGACCTTAATTCTTATCTCCCCAGTCCCTGAATCAGTGCTCAAGATCTGCACCCGCAATTATCCACATTCATGCCTGCAACCCGATGATCTTCTCTACTCGATCTGCCAAATTCAACTCACTCCTCCGCTTTCGCTTCCGGTAACTCTCTCTCCTTTCTGTTGTTGAGATCTTTCCCTTTTAATATCGTTGACTTGCTCTTACCTTTTCCCACACCCTAATCTCTTCTTTTCTTTCTCCTTTTATGTTCATGTTTCTGAATTCGATTTAATCAGCAATCTCCCTTTGTGATCGTCTTTTGGGAGTTTTGAATCTTTTTTATACAAAACGATGGCTGACATGGATGTGCTCGCCGACTTCTCTGAGGTTAACGAGAAATGTACCTTGGATATGAGTACCTACGAGAATTTGCCTAAAGCCTGCAATGCAGAACCCCTTGACTGTGCTACTGCAATTCCTAAGGATGATACGGACGGTTCTTACGTTTTCGTTAGCTCCAACGATGCTGCAACTTCCGATGATCACGTTGCTTCCGATGTCAATGGGCAAGCAAAGTGTTCCCAGAATGTTGATACGGAGATTAAGGTTCGTGATGGGGAATTGAGTACTGACGACGGTAGAAAACCTGAACCGATTTTCGTTTCTGATGCACTGGGGGATTCCCAATTCAATTTTTCTGAGCATGTGAATGAGAGTGACGCAATTCTGGATGAGATCAGAGTGGCGGATGTCCTTCAATCTTCTGACGCCAAGGAGGATGAAGCGGAACCTCAACTGAATTTTTCTCCAACGGTGGAAGAAACTCGAATCCCGGAGGGCCAGGCTACCAACGAATCTTTTGATGCAGTGACAAATTCCGGCGAAATCCATGGGGTAGAGTCTCCTCATGAAACTGAAGACATTCACATTCAGGAGGAAAATCAAATAATTTCTACCCCTGGATCTTCTAACCCCGATTCAAATCGTAGTGGAGAAGTCAAGGTGGAGTCTTCTCAAATGGCGGAAGATATTCAAATTCATGAGGATAATGGAATAGTGGGAATCATGAAGTCTTCTGATACCGAAGAAAATCATGTGATAGGCATTGAGGCGGAGTCTTCTCAGAAAGCGGACAGTATCCAGATTCACAAGGAAAATGGAACGGTTGCAATCATGCTTTCTGATACTGAGTCAAACCCTGGGGAAGAAACCGAGGTAGAGTCATCTCTAAAGGCAGACGACACTCAGAATCACGAGGAAAATGGCATAGTGAAAGCCTTTGATTTGTCTAATACCGAGGCAAATCCTAGGTCAGAACTCGAGGAGGAATCTTCTCGGGAGGTGGAGGACATTGAGCTTAGGGGGCAAAATGAAATAGTCGAAACCAACAAATCGTCTGCTTCCATGGAAAAGCGTGGGGAAGAAGGTGAAGTAATTCCCGAGGATAATGAAACAGTGGTTATCAATGAATTGTCTGATACCATACCTAACCGCAGTGAAGAAACTGAGATGGAATCTTTTGAGAGAGAGGAAAGCATTCGAGAATCACAAGATGCAACGATGGAGGCTGCTGACTGCAATTGTGTTAATGTCCAAGAGAAGGTTGATGAGATGGTAAGTAAAGCTGTGGTAAGCGATTCTGTAGGAGGAATAGGAGAATCTCAAATTATAAGTTTGGGTGCTGCTAAATCCGAGGTAGATCATCTTGATGATTCCGTGGAAGACGTTAAAGGGGAATGTAAACAAGGGGTTGCATTGAATGAAGAGAACCCTGAGAGCACTCAAATTACAATTAGTCAGGATGGCGAACGTTTCCAGGTTGCTGGTGAGGAACAAGAAAGTTTAAATAATGAACTTTCTCTTTTAGAGCCCTCAGAAGAAAACAAAGCGGACATGGAGCAGGATTTGGAAGCAACTCCTAGTCCATTGGTCTGTCCAGAAGACATAAATGGTTCTATGCCCATTAGGACGGATGATGGCTTGCCAACTAGTATGGATCAAGATGACCCCTTGGAGGCTATTGATGACAAAGACACTATAGTTAACAGGACCAGCTTCCATGACCTTACTGAATCCTCACCTGGCTCTGTAGATTATGATATTGCTACTGATGAAACTCATATATTATCTCCTACGATGTTTATTAGTGATCCAAGAGTAGAGTTAAATGAGATTACCGTGAATGAACAAGTGGTGAATCATGTATTCGAACTGGAAGAGAATTCAGAGACGGTTTCTCAACCTAAGGTGGACGAATGTATCAAGGTTGGAGATTTGGAATGTACAGTCTCTGGAAATGGAGATGATATGCCCACTGCACTCGACCAATCTAGAATTGCTTGTGGTGACAACTCTGTTGCTGGCAGTCAATTAATCCCTGAGGACATTGAGCGAGTGGAAAGCATTGAAACAGCAGTATCTATTGTTGTGATAGGAAATACTAAGATTGAAATAAGGGAAACGCCCTCTGTGAACTGTCTTAATGATCCATTCCTGAGATCCGATCTTCGCGTTGAGCATTGTACAATGTCTGAAAATGTGGCCTCTGCTGGTGATGATGTCCTACCGGATCAGGAAGTCAGTGAAAATCATGAGGATGACCTTCTTGGTAACTCTAATTTTGAGATCAAGTGTGAGAACGGTCACATCGAAAAAGATGACCAATCAACTTTCCACAGTAATGATATGAGATCAAAATCTAAGGATTGTACTTCAATTGAAAATGAAGAGAGAGGTTCCACTGTTCCTGAAGTTCCTAATGGTGTCGTTAAATCTCCTGAAATTCCACAAAGTTCTGCTGTTGAAACAGGCTCGGAATTGCATGATAACAAAAGTAGCTCAAGTCCAACTGCTAATGAGAATTCAGTGGATGACATCGAGATTACATCTTCCATAGGAGGTGGTAGCAGAACTATACCTGGCGATGATTGCAGTGTGTCAAAAACTGAAGTTCTCAAGCGTTCCATGATAAAAGATGAAGGGAGTCTGAACTCAATCTCTGATGTTGTCTTTGAAACTGATGGTAAACTGACGAAAGATGAAACTGAGGTCATTCATGAGGATTGCCAGAATGAACCTTCACCCGTTTCTCCAGAAGGTTCTGCTGATGCTTTGACGGGGCAAAATGTAGGGGCTGAGGCAGGAACAAGGCCGTTTAACTTTTTGGTTAAGGTACCTAGATTTGATGATCAAAATATAAGAGAGCAGATTAAGTGTGCTCAGACAGAAGTTGATCGGAAGACCAAGGATCGAGATGCCATTCGGGTTCAAATACAGACAATGAGGGTAATAATGATCATTAATAAATTGTTTCGAAGTTTAATATGTGTGTGTGAGTGTTTATACATCTTTTCATGGCCCAAATGGTTATCTGATCAGGCTGCATGTAAAGTGTTGAGTGATAATCTTGAAGCAGCAATGTCGGAAGGAAGAGCTGCAAGAGACTTGCTGAAGTCAAAAAGACTGGAGATAGACTCTGTTCAGTCAGTGATAACAAAAGTGAAGAATGCAATGTCCGTTGAGGATATCGATGGCAGGGTAAGCACCTATTCATCTTCAAGTTAAATATGTTTTCAGCAATTGTCCTCGCCCCTACTGCCTATGTGCATGCTTGTGCCCCCAGCATTTATTTTTTTATTTCAACGTTCTGTGACATCATGCTTCAATGTATGCAGATACGCAACACTGAACACATGATAGAGCATGAAACGCTGCCACTAAAAGAGGAAAAGCAATTACTTCGTGAAATCAAGCAATTGAAGCAGCAGCGGGAACAGCTTTCATCAACTATGGGTAAGCAGGAAGAGCTTCAACAGGCACTGGACCAGAGAGACCAGATTGAAGAGCGCCTAAAGGTATGATCTAGGGTTTGATACGTTTGTTCTATGCCATCTGCATCCATCTGTAAAATATATAATACCCTGCTTCTCTAAATATGTTTTCAACTACTTGCAATGCGCAGCATAAGATAAAGATGCATATGCATACGATATTTATTTCAAGTACTAGCAATGCAGCATAAGGTTTAGACAATGCATCTTCAATTTTGTTTTAAGTACGCATATTCTCATGATACTTATTAATTGTACCCCACAGCTATTAAGAAAGGAGATGGATTTACTGAGGGGCAATGTTTTGAAAGCCGAATCAGTAATAAAGGTCGCTAAGAAGAAATATAATGATGAAAGCATAAAGCTGGACGAGTTGCAATCCCAGTTTAAAGCAGCAGATGAGATTCGCCAAGAAGCATATGCTGATTTACAGAGTACGAGGAAGCAATTGTCTGAGAAGGTTTGTACTCGTGATTTTTGTTCTTAATCTACTTGTGGTAAGCATTTTAGAAGATGATGTGTGTAAAATAAGTGTCGAAGGTATGAGGGTCAGGGTCTTTTTCCTTCATCACGTTAGAATGGGACGAAGTTGACATCTCGTAGGAAGGTAGTTCCCAACGATCTATTTTAACTTTGTGACGAGGATAGATTGGATAGTGGTTTTCAATTTTGTCTTGAATTCTTCAGTCTCGGTTTAACAAGTACGAGGTGGGACCTGGCCTGGGGTACTTTTTAGCTCAAATAGATCTTGTTACAATTGTACATATGTATCATTTTATGTTTATCTCCGTTGGCGTTTCACCACCAGTGGGGTTCCTTTTAACTAGTGTCACCCAGTGAAAGTGTAACCGTTGAAATTTGACCAGAACAAATACTGCTGGAATTATCGGAAGGACGCAAAGGAAGCCAATGAAATAGCATTGAGTGGAGATCTAGAGAGACTGCAACGTTTGTGTGTTAATCAGGTTACTTTATTCTTACCTTCTTTTTGTTGACATAATCAGGTTACTTTTTGTTATTGATTCGGTGTTGCTAGTTCTGATTGGGTTTCATTTTGGGTGTCGAGTTGTTTCTATGTTCTGACTGATTAATATTTTAGGTAGAGCGCATGATGGAACTGTGGAACACAAATGCCGAGTTCAGGGAAGAATATATTAAGAGCAACATGAGGAGTACCCTGTGGCGACTAAAGACGTTGGATGGCCGCTCCCTTGGCCCCAATGAAGAGCCGCATGTACCGAACCGTATTGTAAAGGAGAGACCAGCGAAGGACAATTCTCTTTTAACGGTTTCAACAATGCAGGAAACAGAAAAATTGATACCCGCTGCTGATGCTGATGATGCGAGAGACAATGACAAATCAGTGACGAAAGTAGCCGAAACGAAGAATCGAACTACAAAAAAGAAGCCCGAAACAGTTGTGGCCTTAGAGAGTGGCCCCAGAAATATCTCTAGCGAGAATGAGGTAGAAGAGCCACCGCGACCAGTGGAGATTAAGCGAACAAGAGAGGAAGAGGAGATGGCGGCGAAAGCAGAAGAGTTGAGAAAGGAAGAGGAAGCAATCAAGTTGAAGGAACGACGTAAGTTGGAAGAGAAGGCCAAAGCCAAAGAGGCGTTGGAGAGGAAAAGAAGAAATGCTGAGAAAGCTCAGGCCAGGGCGGCAATTAAAGCACGGAAAGAGGCGGAAGAGAGAGAGAAGGTATTCAGTGCATCTATATATTTAATTGTAATGGACTAAAAACAATATGCTCTTTTTCTTTTCTGTATGAATTACAATTTGATAGCTAACATGTGTTGTTGTGCACAGCTAAGGGAGAAGAGAGCAAAAAAGAAGGAAAGGAAGATAGCAGCTGGGACGGAAGCTGGGAATGGTCGGGATGAAATGGAATGTGCCATAGTCACCAAGACCCCAGCAGCAGAAGGTCCGAAGGAGGAGTCCGAAAACAGAGGTAATCAGGGGACAGCAGCGAAGAGGCGGCCTAAAAAAGCATCGCAGTACACAAAGCAGAGCAAAACAAAGTCAATGCCTCCGCCACTTCGAAACCGGGGTAAGAGGAGGATGCAACCATGGATGTGGATTCTTCTGACAACCCTGGTTGTATTGGCGCTGTTCTTTGTCGGACAACAACAGCTTCTCTACTAGATCTTCTTGGTTCGGTTTCCAAATTTAGAATGCAATTCAATTTTATATAGTTATAGAGTGGCACACAATTAGTTGGTGAAGGAAGGATAGACGCTTGGCTTGGGACGTTCCCATGGAATTTATATATATAGATAGATAGATATGGTAGGCTAATTCTTTGGTTCTATTCTCAAGATTCTTCTCCCTCTCCTCTTGAATTATTAACCGAATGAAGTATTTCTATTGCTAAGTAGTAATTCATTATCAACAGAATGAAGTATTTCCATTACTGAGTAGTAATTCATTATCGTCCTTGGAAGAGTGTGATCATTTAGGCTGCATTGCATGTTTGGGGCTGTGGAGAAAGAAGAAAAAGAAAAGAAAAGAAAAGAAAAGAAAATACAGAGAGGAGATTCCTTTGGGAGAGTAGAATAGAGGCAGAGGGTGTGGGGTGGGGTGGGGTGGAGCATATGCTCCTGCCGTGAGACGTCCACGTTTATGGATGGGTCCGGCTTCCGTACGAGGGGCCCGCACTGACGTTGTAGCTATCCGGAACTGGAATCATCCTGGTCCCACTGCTACTGTGCCATCATCTGTCTTGTGTACGACGGCGTTTATTGGGTGCCCCTACCAGTCCCCATTGCCTAATGGATCTGACTATTTCCATTACCCGTGGTCAACGCTTCCGATAATATGTTTTCATCCTATCCCGAACCCCTAATATCTATTTTTTCTATCTATAACTTGATCTCTTTCGTAGCGGTTACGAGTAATATTATGGAAATAAATTAGCTCTTCAAATCCAACTACTTCAATTAATACAAGTGAAGCTTGTCCTTTTATTTTTGGTTGGAAAGAAACATATTCAAAACCATTAATCTTTCAGTTATTTTGAAATAGTACATTAAGAAATTACATGAGTAAGACACAGACAGGCATAACAAGGGGAGGTGGTATGGGTGGGCTGTGTTTGTGTGTGAAAGAAAGCCCAGGTTGTAGTAGTTGTAGTTGTAGTAGTAGTTGTATTAGTAGTGTGTGAACACGATTAAGTGCTTATTCTAGAATAGTAAAACCCAATCTATAATTGCTCCATACAATCCCATCCGGACATCAATTTTGACTAAATTCTCTACTCTCCCCCAACTAACAGTGCCCTTGAATTTACCAAAAACAACACCCCAAATAATTCAATTTTATACCATCTAATCGTAAAGCTACTATTCTTAGGAGCTATCGGTTTTGCATCGTTGACATAAATGGTGAATTGGTATAAAATTGGAATAATGGAATAAATCCTTTCATCCTTAGTTTTTTTATTTTTTTATTTTTTTATTCCAGTGGTGAGAACTCCTGAATGCAGACAGATTGGGGTTTTTAAAAAAAAAAATTAAAATAAATACCGTCTCATTAATATATTTGGGTAGAAAAAGTTGCGTGGATTAGTAATTTTTGAGAGAAGGAGCGAGAAATTGTTGGGAAAGATAGATGCATTAGTATTAGTACGAGAATAATTATAATTTAGTGAAAATGTGGAAAATGTTTGAGAATAAGGAAAAAAGAAAAAAAAGAAAAAAGAAATAGTGGGCGTGAGTGTTGGGTTAGATGTATGATTTAGAATGACCTGTAAACAGGACGTAGAGAGCACAGCTGGGTGGGGCTGGGACTCCGGACTCCACTCCTTACTGGTACTAATCTCTTTCAAACGTAGACCCCAATTGCAAGAGCCCATTATCATGTTTGTTTCTGGTTAATTTTAATTTACTCTAATTTTAACTGCTTCCAATAAATATTCACTCCCACTCTCAGACAAAACTGTACTTTTCTTCTTCTTCTTCTTCTTCTTCTTCCTCCTTTAATCTCATCACACCCTACTAATTACTTTCTTTTTTTTTCTCTTTTAAATACAAAATAACAATATCTTAGCGGGGGTGTTTTTGTTTGAAGTCGTCGTGTCAGACTCGCACGGACTGAAGGATAAAAATATATATAAATCTGTTTCCCCGCAAAGTGCAAACCCTAAACCCAAGCCAAAGAAAATGAAAAAAAAAGGATTGATTCCTGTTCTCCTCCAGGGCGGCCATCCTTAGTTCAAACATTTAACTCTGTTGTTGTCTTAATTTACGGTTTCTACCAAGCCTTTCTTTTCTTCTCTCTTTCTTTCTCGGTTTCGTACAGCAGCGAAGGTATCAGGAAATACCCAGTAAGTTATTAGTCCGATTCATCCCAACTTGCCGACTCCACTGATTTTCATCTAATATCCACGCGTCCCCTTCCTCTTCATCTTCTTCTTCTTCCTCTTCCGCTTCCTCTTCCTCTTCCTCTTCCTCTTCCTCTTCACAGATCTCAGATCCACCCTCCTTCTCTTCCTTAATCTCTTTCCACCCATGGCCGATCTGTTCCCCCCCCTTCATTTCTTTCCCCCCCTCTCTTCTGCTTTCCATTTCCGCCGTCTCATCACGTAGATTCACTCCCAATTCTCTTCCCCTTTCTTTTCCCCTTTCTTTTCCCCTCACTTTCTTCTTCCTATGGATTAAGTTTCCCCTTCTTCCTTCTCTAACTTCATAATTCTCCCTTTATTTCTCTTTCGACTTCCACCTCCTCCTTTCCTTCCTCTTCATGGACGACGTCGGCGCCCAAGTTGCTCCTCCTATTTTCATCCGCCAAACCTTGACCAGTCGCTACACTGATGTGCCTTCCATCCCCAAGAAGCGTGCTTTATCATATCAGCTCCCCAACTTCCATCATCACTTGCAACCTCAGGGTCAACTCCATGCTCATACTTGGAACCCTAAGGCTTGGGATTGGGATAGCGCTAGATTCCTCACCAAACCCTCCAAACCTCCGCTTCTCCACTCCGATACTCCCTCATCCGACCTAAAGACCACCCACGATTTCGCTGCTGCTACTCCCTCCACGTTGAACAACACAGTGGAGGCTTTGGAGAACCAGGATGAGAGTCTTCGCCTTAATCTTGGTGGTGGTTTGAATTTGAATTACGTTGAGGAGCCCCCGTCCAAACCCCCTAAAAAGGTCCGCCCTGCTTCTCCCGGCGCTGCTACCACCTACCCTATGTGCCAGGTTGATAATTGTAAGGAAGATCTATCGAATGCCAAAGACTATCACCGCAGGCATAAAGTTTGCGAGCTCCATAGCAAATCCTCCAAAGCCCTAGTTGCTAAACAGATGCAGCGGTTCTGCCAGCAGTGTAGCAGGTATTTTGTTCTTTCCTTCCTACAATTTCTTACTTGTTCGTTGTTATGCTTCCCGCTGGTATATGCCTTTTTTGTTTTTCTATCTTCGTTTTGATGCGCCAGAAATTCAATATCAATCTGCTTCCCTCTTCAAATAAACTCTTATTGCTCCTAACCCTCTCCTCAGATTTCATCCTCTTTCGGAATTTGATGATGGGAAGAGGAGTTGTAGGAGGAGACTTGCAGGGCACAACTGGCGTAGAAGGAAGACGCAGCCCGAGGATGTATCCTCAAGGCCGACCCGGCCAGGAAGTAGAGGACCCCAAAGCAGTGGGAATTTGGACATCGTCAGTCTATTGACTGCCCTAGCCAAGGCTCAAGGTCAAGCAATTGCCTGATCCAGTCTATAGCTATTTGTTTCTTCTTTCCCCCTTCTGACTTTTGTTTTAATACATTGATTTGAAACATCAGGAAAAAACGAAGACCAGACTGTGAAGAGCTTGTTGTCAGCAAATAGTGACCATCTCATTCAGATCCTCAATAAGATCAACTCGCTTCCGTTACCAGCAGACCTTGCAGCAAAGTTGCCCAATTTAGAGAGTTTTAGGGGGAAGGCTCCTCCACAGGGTTCGTTGCAGCACCAAAACATATTAAATGGAAATTCATCTTCTCCTTCGACCATGGACTTGCTTACTGTACTTTCAGCTACTTTAGCAGCATCGGCTCCGGATGCTCTTGCAGTGCTGTCGCAGAAGAGCAGTCTCAGCAGTGATAGTGAAAAAACACGGTCATCGTGCCCTTCTGGTTCTGATCTCCACAATAGGCCTCTGGAACTTCCTTCAGTTGCAGGAGAAAGAAGCAGTACCAGTTATCAGTCTCCCATGGAAGATTCGGATGGACAAGTTCAAGGAACTCGAGTTGGTTTGGCACTCCAGCTGTTTAGCTCTTCGCCTGAACATGATACCCCACCGAATTTGGCGGCTTCTAGGAAGTACTTTTCTTCTGATAGCAGTAATCCTATTGAAGAGAGGTCTCCGTCATCTTCACCTCCTCTCCTGCAGAAGTTGTTTCCCATGCAAAGCAGAGAAGAAGCGAACAGTAATGGGAAATTACCAATCAGAAAAGAAGTTAGTGGTGTTGAGGTTCGAAAGCCTCCTAGTAGCAATATTCCCTTTGAACTCTTCAGAGAGTTAGATGGAGCTGGGCCAAATTCATTTCGACCTGTTCCATATCAGGCTGGATACACTTCTTCAGGGTCTGATCATTCACCTTCTAGTTTAAATTCTGATGCCCAGGTATCCTGCTGAATACATTCTTGTTTGTATGTATGGGCGTGTATCTTTTTGTGTGTGTCTGATATCATCATTCTTTATTGTGATTTGAAAAAAAAATTATTCAGGACCGCACTGGAAGGATAAGTTTTAAACTCTTTGACAAGGATCCCAGTCAATTTCCAGGGGCATTGCGGACACAAGTAAGATTCTAATTTCTTTATTGGCTTCTAATTTTCTTTAATAAAAAAAATGCTGCAATCGCATGTGTTGGGAAAAATTTCTTAAAAGTTGTGCCTCTAATGTTCTAGATATACAATTGGCTGTCTAATTGTCCGTCTGAAATGGAAAGCTACATCCGGCCTGGTTGTGTGGTTCTGTCGGTTTATCTGTCTATGACACCCATTGCATGGGAACAGGTGAGTAAAGAGCTTTTATCCTGAACTAAAATTTTACTGCTGAACGTTTTTGAGCTCTAACCACTCTAAGTCGTTCTTTCCCAGCTTGAAGAAAATTTGGTTCTGCATCTTAAATCTTTGATTCATAGCGAAGAGATTGATTTTTGGAGAAGTGGAAGATTTCTAGTTTACACTGGGAGGCTACTGGCGTCACACAAGGATGGTGAGAACTTACCAGGGTAGTGGTCTTTGTCTTGTTGAATTTGAGCTCTGTTGCTGTTGGTTATTTACTCATAACCAGCATCACATTTTTATCTCTGATTTTGTTCGTGAAGATATGGATAGTCTTACAGCGTGGTCCTTGAAACCATAGGTTGTGAATTCATTGTCCTTCTTGTGTTGAGTTTTGCTTCCACTGATTGGGTTTTCAGGGAAGATTCGTCTGAACAAATCCTCAAAAGCATGGAGTAATCCAGAATTAATCTCGGTGTCACCTTTAGCAGTTGTGGGTGGACAAAAGACCTCCTTTTTATTGAGGGGAAGGAATTTGAAAAGTCCTGGCACCAGGTAAGTCCAGTGTTATAATGGGATGAATTTGTTGTTTTTTTTCTTCGTTTTTCTTGTTTTTGTGATTCTTTCCTTTTCTCGCTTCTTCCTTTTTTTGTTTCCTTCTCATTTTTAGAAGTGACATTTCACAACCCTGTAGGATTCATTGCACATCTATGGGTGGCTACATATCCGAAGAAGTGATGGGATTCTGTAGGCAAGGAATATACGACGAGATACACTCCAGAAGTTTCAAGGTTGGGGATGCATCACCTACTGACCTTGGTCGTTGTTTCATTGAGGTATATGTTCTGCTTGAAATTGCACATGATACCTGCCCTACGGTTAATTTTTTTTTTTTACAAAATCAATGTTTTGATCAACTTTCTTAACAATTCGAACAGGTGGAAAATGGTTTTCGAGGAAATAGTTTCCCTGTTATCATAGCTGATGCTGCCATCTGTAAGGAATTGCGGCATCTTGAATCGGAGATTGATGGGTTTAGAGTACCTGAAATTAGTTCAGAAAGTCATTCATACGTTACTTCACAGCCAAGGCCAAAGGATGAAATTTTGCTATTCTTGAATGAACTTGGATGGCTATTCCAAAGGGAAAGATCGTCTTCTGGCTTAGATAATCCAGATATTTTAATAAGGCGGTTCAAATTTGTACTCACGTTCTCAGCAGAGAGGGACTTCTGTGCGTTGGTTAAAACACTTCTTGACATTTTGGTAAAAAAGTGCTTGATCACACATGGACTATCAACGAAATCTTTGGAGATGATATCTGAGATTCAGCTCTTGAATCGATCAGTTAAAAGGAGGTGCAGGCGGATGGTTGACCTACTCGTTCATTATCACGTATCTGGCTTTGGTGATGCTGAGAAAAAGTACCTCTTTCCACCAAATTCTATTGGTCCTGGTGGCATTACGCCTCTGCATTTGGCAGCTTCAATGACAGATGCAGATGATATCGTTGATGCACTGACAAATGACCCGCTAGAGGTAAACATCTAGTTTCTTCTTCGATTTTTTTTTTTTTTTTTCAATTATACCTTGTAAACATACGTATCCTGATTTCTTTTTGAGGACTAGATGCTCGTTTTGCATGCATTACTGTACGCTGACATTGTCCCAAAATGATCCTGAGGGCTCTGTTTTTTGATCTCCATGGAGATCAAGGAATATATGGTGTACTTGTTTGTGTTCTAAAACCTCCTAGGTGTACTTCCCAAAAATGCACCGGAGTGCGGCTTGGGTTCCCCCCAAAGAAATAGAGAAGTATCTTTAAAAAATGCTCATTTTTCTTAGCAATATCCTACTGAAGTATCTTTTAAATAATTTCGCTATAATTCATTTTTCTTTTTTCTTTCAAGTCTCAGAAGGTTATTAGAGTCGGTAGCCCAGGAAAAGTGAATTGTTACGTTGTTTTGAACGTTGTGTGTTCTTTCGAAATTGCAGATTGGGTTGGAGTGCTGGAGTTCCCAACTTGATGCAAACGGACAGTCGCCAGGGGCTTATGCTTTAATGAGGGGCAATCATTCTTGTAATGAGCTGGTGGAGCGAAAACTTGGTGACAGAAAGAATGGTCAAGTTTCGTTAAGAATTGGGAATGAGATAGAGCAACTAGAGGTGTCAAGTGGAGAGAGGGGCAGGGCGCAAGTCCGATCCTGCTCCAGGTGTGCTATTGTTGCAGCAAAGTGCAACAGGAGGGTTCCTGGGAGTGGGACACACAGGTTACTTCATCGGCCCTACATTCATTCAATGCTTGCTATTGCTGCAGTGTGCGTTTGCGTGTGCCTATTTTTGCGAGGTTCCCCGGACATTGGTTTAGTTGCACCCTTCAAATGGGAGAACTTGGACTATGGGACAATATAGTTTGAGTGGACTTGGAGAAGGATGGAGTGAGGATAATGAATAGAAAAAATGGGGAAGCAAACAGGAAGGGGCCAAAGAAGGGACACGGGTTGATAAGATGAGACAATCTATTGCCGGTAAAAATAAAGACGAGGAAAGGGTAAGTTGTTGAGGTAGCAAATGAAGAATGCTCTGACGTTATAAATAAAGCTGTGAAGTAGAGACAAATGGATTGGTTAGAAGGGGATTGTATTGTATTGTATTCTTTTGCAGCTGTGGACAAAGGCAAAGGTTTGAGGTTTTGAAATGTAGCGTAGCCTGCGTATAACAGAAGAAGGCGCCACCATAAGGTGCAGGCCGACAATGATGAATGATTTTGAAGAAGAAAGGTATGATTTTATCCGGTGGAGCTTGGTTTAGCCTTGGCCTTGGCCTTCCCCTCACCCCCATCCATTCCGTCTTCCTTCCCTTCTTTTTCTTTTATTCAATTGTTATTTCTTAGTAGCATGCCATAAGGTAAGCAGTAATTAGTAAGTATGAATATAATCTGATATATAAATATTGCAGTTTGTCTCAAACAACACAATGTAAAGTTGATCCAATCACATTTATACTTCTACAAGACTTCTGGTCAAAGACAAGGCCCAGTGCAGGTCACTGTTCTGTACCCATCGCCTTCCATTCCTACAATAACACGTTTTGTTATCATCATTCATTGATTTCCTTTTCAATTTACATTTTGCAACTCTGTTCATTCATATTCTATTCATCTTGTAGTCTTCTTGTGTTTCCAGGTCAGTTAGTTTTATTTTATTATATAACATGAGTGAATATTGAAGTAGAGTAAGACATTATATTATAATTTATTGTAAAAATAGTGTAAGTTTGTTATAGTTTGAGAGTTATGGATAATTAAATAGTTAAGAAGAACTTTGGTGACCATCTCTATTGAGAAATAATGATTAAAAAATAAAATAAAAAGAGGGAGTAGAGATTAAATAAATATTTGTGGTGCCGTGTAGCAATTGAAAGAATAGGTTGGCAGAAAGCTGAACTGGATTGACTTCCACCCTTCACATTATTCTAATAGTCTTGTTAAGAGAGTGCGCACACTTTCTTTGAACAAGCTTACCTTCTTCCCTTCCTACTCCCACTCTTCTGCCTATGCCTTTTAACATTGCTTCTGCTGCTTCTTCTTCTCCTGCCATTCGTTCTTTTAGCATCTTCTGCGGCCGTTGGACACCAAGCCCTGATGCCCTTCCGACTGTCCTAACTTGAAATTCTTTCGGCATAGGTTTTGGTTGTTTCATCGTCACCCACTTTGACATAACTCAGAACTTTCTTCTACTATCTGCCATTGCCTTCCAACTGTGTCTTCGAGATATCGGAATCCCAGAGATCAAACCTATCGTATTTTGTAGCGGCAGAGCTATTGATAAGACAGAAACTTTGCTGGAATGACCCAACTCCAACTCAAATGGTACCAATTGAATTGGGTTCATCCAATTCTTTGGGTCCCTCAATTTTTTGAACACTATACTTCTGAACATGGTAATTGGTATTTGTTGAAGGAAATGGATAAGGGTTTTATTTTATTTGTTTTATATTTAAATTTGAATAAATTTTTTCTTGCTCATATAATGGAATATGTTGTGGCCATTATACTTCTCAACTAAATTAGTTTATCATAGTTTCCATACTTATCCATTCTCATTAGCTTATTAATTACCCAAGCTTCCTCAACACGAGAGATTATTAGAAAGGTTGTTAAGAAAGGTGGTGAGGAACAGTGAAAGGAATATATATTGTATTGAATCTTATTAACTTGTACAGAAATTGTCTCAATCAAATAATTTTTTCTCAAGTAGATGAAAGGGTCCAATATAGAAAAATTACATGACCCAATCTTTCTTTTTTAGTTTTTCAAAATCTTAAAAATTAAGATTAAGAGTATTTGACATAAGAAGATCTTGTGTTAAACTAGATTGTGCAGAATTGTGTAGAGAATTTAGATTTGCTTCAAGCATTACACTCATCGAGATTTAAAATACCTAAATATTATCTCTTAAATTTAACTCATAAGTTTGATGGCTTGAGAACTCGTGTGGGGTTGTGTGCCTGTGCAAGAAGAGGGTTGGGGTCGACTATTTATAATCGAGCCACTCAGGTTGCTGGATTTTTTTTTCCCTTTGGAGCGTTAAATTAGATGGAAAATGGAAATAAAGGAATAGGTTAGGTTTTCATCCATTGGCGTCCAATATTGAATAACTTTATATACATATATTTTGATCCTAAGTTGCATTTACGTGGGAATTAAAGGGAGGAAAGAAAAGGTTGGGCCAACAGAATATATAATATTATTCCTTGGGATATGGAAGTTAGGCATAGGCTGCTGCTTAATTTATTAATCTCAGCCATATCAATGGTAAAGGGAGAAGAAAGTGTACCTTGATATTGAAGCTCAAGAGATTCAATGATTAAAATAATTTACACATTAATTACAAAACACACGCTACTTCCAATACTCATACGTATGGAACGTGGAAACAAACTTAAAATAACACAACACTTGTCTGCTAGCTGCTCTGCATCCATTTTTTAATTAAAAAAAAAAAAAAACACATGGCAAATACACGATTAGCCCAAATAATATGTAGATATTTTTCAAATGATATATATGCAGGAAGGGGATGCAGAAAATCAACAACAACAACAATAATAATAATCATAGGGAAGGAAGAAAGAAAGAGGAAGAGTAGAAAGGAGGTATATGTTTGTGTGTGATTTTGGAGGCAGAGATAATTAACGATGATGAAGAGGTGTGGGGGCGGCCTTGCCGTTGATGTTCTGGACTAAGGCTTCGCCAACCCCTTCTCCGAGGCCCTCGATGATGCCTCCCAAGAACTCAACCACCACCTGAGAAGCGAGTCTTGCGGCAGTCCCAAGCACGCTGGCCTTCTCTGTTTCCTTGTACCCCTTCTCCCGGAGGCCGTTTTTCACGCTCTTTGCGCACACTGCATGCACCTGATAATCACACACCGTGCAACGGTACACCCTCCCCGACCTCCTCCTCTTGCACTCCCCACACCCCACCAAGCTTCTCGGCTGCTCCACTACTGATGATGTTGTTGCTCCCACCATCCTCAGCGGGTGCGGGTGCACCGATGGCATCTTCATTTCCAAAGACAGCATCGCGCAGCAAGGGTGCATCTGGAAGCTGCACACCCCGCATCGGAACGCAAATCCTTTTATGGGCTTCGCGCAAATGTCGCACTTGGACTGCATGATGCCCCCTTTCACTGCATCATAAAAGAAACTTAATTAATGAATGCCCAACCCAGCATGTATAGTATAGTACAGTATAGTATAGTAAATAGCACACACACACCTGGCTTGGAGTAAAAGAGAAGCTGGTGGTGGGAATGGAAGGGGTGGGCCTTGAGGGCCGGAGGGGAGAAGGCGCAGAAGTCGTGGAGCTGGAAATCACATTGTTGGCAACTGAATCCGTTGCCGGCGCCGTACTCCTTGCACCCGCCGCACGTAAACAGGTTCAGATTACACATCCGGGACAGGCGGTGTCGAGGGTGACTGAAATGGACCATCTCTTCCCCATTCATCAGCTGAGGGGACACTGGGAATTTCACCGCCCCCGGGGGGCTCTCTTTCTCAATATAATGATTATTATGCTCTTCTCCGGATTCAGCTGGTTGGTTCGGAATGATTGCCTGCTGCATCGAGGTTTGGTTCTTGTGCAGGAAAAAAGTTCTAGTCTTCCTCAAATTGGGTTTGCCGCTCATCATTCCCTTATTCATCACTATCTCTCTGTCTCTTTGTCTCTCGATTTGGAATGGCGTGGCCTTCAGTTAATAGATTAGTGGGTATAAAACTCGAAGCAGAGTTGGAGAGTATTTATAGTAAAGGGAGGGAGAGTATATGAAGAGAGGAGAAGATGTTACCCCACACACACACACACACACACACACATATGCATGCCACCAAGGAAGGCACCCTTGACTAATTTGCATACGGAAAAGACTAAATAAGATATAAGAAATGAAAAGAAAGGAATAAGGAACCCAAGTGCTTTTTAGTTTTTAGGAAAGACAGAGGAAATGGCATAACAATGCATATGCATGGCAGTAGAAAGAATAATAATAGAAGCTAAGCAAATTGCAAGCTGGATGCATGCAGAGGCGGAGGCGGAGGCAGAGGCAGAGGAGTTATTTTGATTGAAGGAGCAGAGTGGTGGGGCTCTAAATCTTGGGGATTGGGATTGGGATTGGGACTGGGCGGACACAAAAGTCAAGGTTTGGTGTTTTAAGCTTTTTGAGTAAAATTGCGAGGAAAGTGGGGAGAGATGCCTGTGGGAGTTTGCTTCCACGTTCCAACTTCCACCCACCTCGGCCCATCCATCGGTATCACTCCAACTCAGTACAATACATTTACAATACAATCCAATACGTATCATTCATATTGTGTTTCCTCTGTCTCCTAATATTCGATTCCCATTTTCGTTTTTTTTAAACATCAGTTTTCCTTTCCACATCGCCTTTCTTTTTCTTTCTTCAAATCATTTCTCCGGATTCACGGAAGATAGAGATATCCACTAACCTATTAATTCCATACTAAGATATATATATTTTTTTCCTTTTCTTTTCTTTTCAAAAAATGATGATGATGATAATAATAAACACCAGTAAACAATTTTGCGTTAAACAGTTTTGCGTTAAACAATTTTGTGTCTAATGCACAAGTATCTTCTAAAACATAATTTCTAAATGCAAAGGGGATGGAATTGGGTCCTAATAATTCAAAACGAGGGAGAGATTATTGTTGTGCTTCCCATTATTTTTATTTTGATTGAAACAGAAAAAGAATGGCATCCTAGTGATTCCCTCTGTTGGTAAGTGGTGTTTTGCTTTTTTAGCTTTTGGACTTTTGCACTCTAAACTCACTTTTCAGAGCTCATCTAAATATTCATTTGATGACCAAGAATCTTGGATTCTTAATCTGCGCCGGTGCCCCCATAACTTAATGTTTCTATTATCTTCTTAATTAAAATAAAATTAAAAAGCTTATGGACCTTCCCCCTGGATATGGATTCCACAGTTCTAATGGGCCTGCACCGATAGCCCACCGCACACAACCCCTTCTCATCTTCTTTCTTCCTTCTTCTCTAGTATTTCTTCTACGCTCCAAGGACCCGCCTCAAATAAAATATTCTTCTAAAAACCTCCAAACATTTGAACTCCTACATCGTCAAATCATTCGGCTGATCGGAAGTCCCAGATGGTGAAGGAGACGGAATGCTGTGTCGTGCCTGGACTCAGCCCCGCCGCTACAGAACCCGAAGTCGAGAAAGCTTATCACATCGAGGTGGGTTCCCTATACATAATTTCCACCCAGCTTCTGTGATATTCGGCTTCATTTTCTCCCCTTTCCTCACTCTTATTGGCTTCATTAATCTTTCAAGTCCTCCACAAGTTAAGTTAGCTCTTCATTCTTTTCAGTTTTAGTTTCAGCTCACTGGTTTTGTAGTTAGGTGGTTAGTAAAGTTTGTTGCCTATTTTTAAGGGGCTTTAGTTTGTAAATTAGAGATTACTATTATTGAATTTGTTTGTTTCAAGCATAGTTTTCGACATCAATGGTCTCTGTTACTTTTGTTTTTCTTTTTTTTGTAACTATCAGATTGGTTTTTATTCTTTTGGATTGGAGTCCATTTCTGTATTTAGTGTTAAGACTCCTTTTCAGATGGTTGAATGCAAACACACTTTTTTCTCTCTTTTGGTCTTCCCCAGTTTATACCTTGTTTTATTCTCTTAATGCTCTCCCTTTTCGTTCTTGTACCAGGAAGAGGTTGCAGTAGAAAAAGATCATGTAAGAGAATCGGGGACCCCTTGTATTACATCAAGACAATTGCAAGATACAGTTAACGCTCATCCAGATGACCCCTCCTCCCATTTCAAACTCGTAATTTTCTCACATATTGGTTTCAATCTCCCCATTCGTTCATAAAGAACTTAGTGTATAACCTGTATGCATACGCGAAATGCAGGGGATTTTCCTGTGGGAAAATGGCGGAAGCCACGATAAGGCGGTTGCTGCGGATCATTTTCTGAAATCAGCGAAACTAGACCCTCAGAATGCTGCTGCTTTCAAATATCTAGGGGATTATTATGCCACATTTTCTGTTGACATCGAAAGGGCTCTCAAGTGCTACCAGAGAGCTGTCAGTCTTGATGTTCATGATTTTCACTCTGGAGTGCGTCTTTCCTTCTAGTTTACTTGGTCTATTGCTTTGTGTGTGCCAGTTTTAATTTTATACTCACTGTTAATTATAATTAGGAAGCATTGTGCGATCTGTTGCATCGTGAAGGAAAGGAGAGTTTAGAGGTTGCTATATGCAAAGAGGCTTCCTCTAAGTCAACTCGAGCCTTTTGGGCTTTCCGGAGGTTGGGCTATTTGCAGGTTTTGATCTTTTGACTGTTGTCTCTCTATTTTCATTCTATTTAGTCTGTCACCTCAGTATTGTTGATCATCATTCATCACCACCCTTTTGAAATTCTCAAAATGATTTTCAATTCTTTAATGAGAAAGATTTGTAAGCAATATAACCAATCATAAATTACTGATCCACCTCATGCCATCAATGGTGAATTATTCTTTATCTTGGTAAATCCTTGATTAGTTTCCAATAATGCACACCCATTGTTTGTGCAATTTTGTTTTATCTATGAATCAAGTGATGTTTTTAATATGCATCTTACAATCAAGGTGGAGCACAAAGTTTTTTTGCTACATTGAGATAGAGGATGGAATAAGAAGAAGTTTTGTATTGAGGAAAGAGGAGGGGAGAAATCATTCAACATCACCATTGACTTGTTCTAGCTTTTATGCCTTCTTGATACCCTCATAGACCTTACCTTAGCTCCTAGCACACACAAGTTCTATAGAAGCAGACGATAAGATAAAATGGATGTATGGGTCCAAAAGATAAGCAACAAGAGAGGGATATTTTCTAAAATCATGAAACTTGAAGGGAATGAAAGGAAGCAAAATATTGTGATTCCATATGCAGAGAATAAAGAGGGCTGGAAATTTGCAGTGAGGATGATTAAAGAGCATTATTGTTTTGAAGCTCTAGAAGTTAAGCAAGACAGTCCAACAAATTCAATTAAGCAGATGATAAAGCACCCTTTTACAGAAGTGGAAACTAGCTAAGGATCTACTCGAAATGTTGAGTAGAAGGAACAACATTATTTGTAGAATAATCTAGAAGAGTCGACGGAGACAAATAAACTAGCCTCAAACAATGACAAAGTGGATGGATTTATTGAGTTGAAATGGGATTATACCATTATTCTAATGCATGCAAATTTTCATGATGACTGGTTTAGGTTGAGGTAGACGTTGGTGAAACCCACCGACAAATCTTGTACTTTGAACCCTTTCTACTTAGACAAGGCACTTTTCACATGCCACAATGTAGAAAAAGCTAGATTATTGTGCCCAAATAAAAGATGGACGATGGTAGGTTCCTTTATCGTGAAGTTTGAATGATGGGATATTGAGAAAAACAAGAAAATGCCTTCGTATGGAGGATGGATTTCAGTATGAAATCTTCCTTTATCCACGTGGCGTGGGGAGACCTTCCGTTTAATGGGAGATGCATGCGGTGGGTTTATTCAATGCTTCCTAAAAACTTTTTAACTACTGGGACTATATGGAGTCAATTGAGATTGCGAGGAATTATCGTGGACTTGTTTGGATGGAAATTTCTCTAATTGCCCATGAAGGAAATTTGATCCTAGTTCAGATTTTGATTTTCAATGACATAAGAAAGCTGATGGGGAGAATGGCCGGCCTTCATGGTAGCTTCACTGTTCAATACTATGAAAATTTCATGATGAAGATTGTTCGAATCCCGTGGATGTCTGTTGGTAGTTGATGGCTTGACTCCCTGGGCGGCTTAATGTGAAGGAAAGAGGAAAAGTAGCCATTTGGTCTGAAACAAGGAAGATCCTTGTCCTATGTGTTAGCACTCTTGATGGTTAGATCATGTCAACATATCAAAGTACGATTACAAATTCAAAGTTTGTGGGCCAAAGGAACGAAAAATGTGGTTCATCCGAAGCCCAACCCAATTGGGTTTCACCCAAAGAACAAGAAAGCTCTATAGGCTGCACCAAATCCTCTAGAAAACTAAGAAAAGGCCTATAAGAACTATGGAAGGCCCAATCCAATCCACTTTTCCAATTAGGGAAGTCAGTTTATTCAATAAAGAAAACTTTTCATCTTCGACACATCCTTTTCACATGTGAAAATCAGTAAACATCTCTTTGTAGAGTTGTCAAAAGTAAAGGGGAAGAACTCAGGAGCATATGATGCGGATATGGACCTAACTTCTGGTTGTGCTCTAATTACATTTTGGGAAAAAGAAAAAGCTCTGGGGATGATTTATAATGGTCTCATCTCAATCTAAGGTTGAATGACCTTGTTTCTATTCTTGATAGCCTTGACATGGAAATCTTTGTGCGACCAAAAGAGAAGAAACTACAAACTCAGGAAAAGACGTCTGTCAAAGAAAATAGGGAGGTTTGGAGCCTTAAAACAACAGTCAATTGTGGTTAGAAGAAAGGTAAAGAAGTAACAAAGGAAAGGCTAGATGCCACTTATCACAGGCGTCTTGTTAAGAGTTTTGTGAGGTATTGTGATCCAGATGTTGTTCTTCTCCATGAAACTAAATTTTCTTTTGTTGACAAGAAGCTCATCAAATCGATTTTGATTTCTTGAGCTATTGGTTGTGCCTATTAGCAATCTGTAGGAGCGTTTGGTGTAATTTTATTTTGTGGAATGTAGCTTATGTTTAGCCTGTGACTCTCTGGTGGGTAATTATACCATTTCCGTTAATTTCACGCTTACTGGTGGCTTTTCTTATTGGATAACAAGAGTATATGAGCCTAGTATGAGTATGAGCCTAGTACGAGTAAAAGGATTCTTGGGAAGAACTATGAAATCACAGTGGCTATTGCACTAGATGTTGGTGCATGGAGGGAGACTTCAACATAACGAGAGAACCTTCTAAGGCATGCTCTGGAGGGAGACTTCGTCATATGAGAAAGTTCAACAAGATAACCTCCGACCTCAGTCTCATTGATCTTCCCCCCCCCCGCCCTTCTAATGGCAATTTCATTTGGTCAAGTGGAAGGAGTGCGGTGATGTGTTCTTAATTGAGTCTTTTTGTTAACAATGCATGGAATATGAAATTTCAGTTGTCGAGAGTTATGAGGCTTTCCAAAATAATGTCAAACCATTTTTGCATACGATTGGAGACAAGAAGTTTTAATTGGGGCTGGATGACCTCTAGATTCGAATTTTTTTTGCTGCAACATCATCAGTTTTTACCAAATTTTGATATTTGGTGGAAAGAACTGGTTTGTGAGGGATAGCCAGGTTTTGTTATGATAAGGAAGTTGAAGATGCTAAAGAAAAAGATCAAATAGAGAAATTAGGAGACTTTTGGCATTACTCAGCCATAGGGGAATGAAATTATCAATGTCGTAAATTTTCCTGGTCCAAAAGGAGTAGATTATTGGGCTTAGAAGGAGAACGGAATTCAATAAGAGATCTTAGGCGGAGGCTTTCTGAAACTTTATTAAGAGAGGAAAGAAGATTGAGGCAGAAGAGTAAAGCCAAGCGGCTTTATGAAGAAGATGAAAACTCCTCTTTTTTCATTTTTCGGTTAATGCAAGAAGGAAAAAGTATTTGATTATGAAATTTCAAGACAGAGATGGCAAAAATTTGATGGAGGAGGAGGATATTGTCGAGGTGTCTGTTAATTGTTTCAAGAAACTTTACATGAAGAATACTGGCCCTTCTTACAGCATTTCTGGATTAAATTGGAAGACTTGACCTCCTGAGGAAAAAGAGGAGCTGTAGCATCTTTTCGTGGAACCAGAGATTAAAAATGACATTGCCTTGATAGGAAAAAACAAGGCCCTAGGCCTGACGGATATGCAGGTGAATTTTTGGAGAAAAAAAATACATAAGGTATCTTTATAGACAATCTTCTTAAAATCTTACGTGACTTCTTTGAAAGGGGCAACATTAGTAATTGTGTGAATGAAACCTACTTTTGCCTCATTTCAAAACGATTTAGAGCGGCTAATCGGCAGATTATAGGCCCATTAGCCTAATTACCAAGTAAAGTGGCTGTGATTATGATCTTGTGCATATTTAGGCATTTGAATAGCCTTCAAAGGGCAATTGAATATCCCTTGAGAGGAATCAGAGGGTCTTCAAGGAGTAATTGAATAGCCTTGAGGAGGCTCGGGACTATCAAATTCTTTGCCTCCATCTGGTGCTCTCTTTCTATATCTTTTTGTAATATGATCTTGTACATATTTAGGCTTACGGGGAGTCTGTTTCTAACCCTTTGGCCTTTGTATAGCTCATCTCCCTTTTTATATGCCTTTAAACTCAATGGATTCATTCATTTTCTTATTAAAAAAATTCAACAATGCATCATTAATTGACTTCTTGTTTTATGTTGATTCACCACATATTAAATGTTGATCGATCTTGAAAAAGCTTATTAATTGATCTTAAGTTCTTATATTTTATAATCATTGATGTTTGAGACAACTTACATGCACCTTGAGTTATACAATGGACTAGGGCTTGATCTTCAATCATTTCTGTGGGTTATTCATTATTTAGGTAGGTGCAGTTTGCTATAATAGTTTGGTTCCAGTAACTAAAAAATTTGAGTTTTCACAGCTTGTCTCCTTAACAACTGGGCTAATTTATGATTGAAACTTATTATACTTGTTAAACACGAATTAGAAATGATTGTACCCTTTTATATTATGTTATTGCATCAACTTACTTTATCGTCAGTCATAGATTGACCTTAAATAAACTCATGATATTTTTTTATTATTGAAGTCTGCTATTATGAATATTATTTAAAGATTTATGTTTGTAAAACAGAACAAACAACTTGACTTTGCCTTCCATTTTCGAATCTCTATTGTTCTGCTGGCCAATTGGCAGGTTTTTCAAAAGAAGTGGACTGAAGCCGTCTTAAGTCTTCAGCATGCCATTCGAGGATATCCTTCTTGTGCTGATTTGTGGGAAGTAAGCTTAATTTTTTTGACATTAACTTTCATTGTACTTATCTAGCCAAGTTAATGCTGCTTAGCCTATTTGTTTTAGGCCCTGGGTCTTGCATATCAGCGACTTGGCCGGTTTACTGCTGCAATTAAGGTATGTTTTGCATATAGAACTTCTAATTTTCATGAACCAAGTTAATTTTCTCTTCCTTTCGGGAGTGAGATAGATATCACTAAAGCTGGCATTATTTGTCCTTCTAACAGTCATATGCACGGGCCATTGAAATTGAAGGAGATAGAATTCTTGCTTGGGTTGAGAGTGGAAATATCTTCTTGATGCTTGGTTTGTTCAAAAAAGTAAGACTTGTCTGCTATACTTGTATTTACAGGTTGCAATCTTCCGATCATTTCTATGGTACCTTTTGTTCACCTATGAGTATGGTTGTTGCCTGGAGAATACGTTAACTAGCTCTCCCTGAAGAACCTGCCTTAATATTCAATTTTTTTTAATATTTTATTTTTTTATGAAAATATTTAGAATTGGAGTATGATTGCTGAAGTTATACATCGTTGTACTTAAATGAATAAGATATTTTTGTTGCCTTTCAAAACCGAACATATGACTTAAAGTGATTTGGAAATTATATGGTGAGTTGGCTCTGCATGGATTTAGTATACATTGTTGGGTTATTTGAGCATTTTCTTAAATGAATAAGATATATTTCCTTTTGCCTTTCAAAACCTAACATTTGATTTCGGGTGATTTGGGAATTATATGGTGAGTTGGCTCGACGTTTATTTAGTATATTTGGATTTCCTTGGAATTGAGCTTCTTTATTTAATCAGAGATTTATATGCTTTTGAAGTTCTTGTACGTTTCCCAAGTTACTCATTTTATTTGGTCATGATGCTTAACAAATTTGAAAAGGGAGTTGAACACTTTCAGCGAGCTCTAGAGATATCACCTAAAAGTATTACTGCACAATTTGGGCTCTCTTCAGGGCTGCTTGGTTTGGCAAAGGAATGCATTAATAGGGGGGCGTTTAAATGGGCATCCTTTCTGTTAGAGGTTTGTTATCTTGTATCTAAGGGATATTCCCCTTTAACTCGTTTTCTGTTGTTACTATATTTATTTTTTGATTTTAGGAAGCATCTAAAGTTGCAAGAGGAAGTACATATTTAGCTGGGAACTTGTCGTGTATCTGGAAGTTGCTTGGAGATATTCAGGTACGCACGGCTATCTTAAGGTGTTTAGTCAGTTGGTTTTGTTTCCGTCTGAAGTTATGTTTTTGAAAGCGTACCTTTTTAAGGGCTATAGTTCCCATTTCCCATCAATGCTTTTGAAGGCTCAAGGTAACCTTGGGAGCTTTTATTCTCGAAGAGGGGCCAACTTTTGAGGCAGTCCGAGTTGTAAACCTCAATTCACATTAAAAAAACATCAATAATTAAATCCTAAAAATAAAACATTAATGATAAAATCATAAAAATGTATAATTAGGTCTTACTGAACATGGTAGTTTTATAAAAGTAAAAAAAGAAAGGAATAAAATTTATTAATTGTCACTTAAATAAAAATTTTAAAACGTCATTAAATTTTTTATTTTCAATGTTTCTTTTTGGCATTTGATGGTAAAAGAAGCAACGGACTGGATTACTACAACTCATTCTGTTTTTTACTTTTAGTATTGTTGACATTTTTTTTAATGTTTTTATAGATAAACGAACCATTGTTATTATTCGTTTAACATTAATTGAGTCGTACTTGGTTCCTTCTAATAGAGTTGTATATCCTTTTTTTCTTTAAATTTCTTAAAAAACCTCGAATTTCTGATTTTTTTTTTCATGAATTATTTTACATGAAAGAATTATATACATTTTTCTAGTGTGCGCATCAAAAAAATTGTGTTTTTTTTTCACCTTGGGCATAAGCTCTTGTGAGCTATTGCTTTAGTGCTCTCACGCTTAAGCCATTGGCTGTGACTTCATCTGTAGGTGTAAGATTCTTATGATCTATAAATTTTGAAGCTCAGATTTGAGCCTTCTCTAAGCCAAGCTTCAATGTGTAAACAATAGAAACCTTCTCAAACATTGTTCCAATGCTAATATTTGCATAAAATGATCCACTATATTTGTATACTAACATGACAAAGAATATGATGTGAATTATATTGTCTTGTTTAGCATACGTATGCAAAATGCTATCCATGGATGGAAGAGGACTGGGGGCTATGTGCAGAATCTTTTAGAACTTCTATCCTTTCCTGGAAGCAGACTCGCAGTTTGGCTTTATTGTCTGCCAAATGTTCCTATCAGCAAGCTCTACACTTGGCTCCGTGGGAAGCTAACATTTACACAGATATTGCTATTACTTTAGATATTATTTCAACTTTGAATGGTGATTCTGGATCTGAATTCAATTCCTGGTATTACATCTATTTACTCTCTACTATCTTGATGCCACACAATATTTGTTGGATGTTCACTTTCTTAGATTCTCAGGCAGATATCTGAAAAGATGACATTAGGGGCCTTGATGCTCGAGGGTGACAATCATGAATTTTGGGTGGCAATGGGATGCATCTCTAACCATGATGCGTTGAAGCAACATGCTTTTATAAGAGCATTACAGTTGGATGGATCGCTGGCTGGAGCCTGGGCTTATCTTGGGAAGGTATTTCACTAAAGCTGCGTCTAGAATGTGTCATTTTTATCTTAGGATTCTTTATTTTATTTTATTGTTTTTAAATGAAATTGAAGATGTCGATTGTGAGGCATTAAATGGAGTGGAGTTTTTGGAGAGAAACGAATTGCAAAACAAAAATGAGCTGGGACCACAAATCCTTTAATGGAGAGAAAAAAATCTTGCTGCGAATGACATAATTCATGAAATGTTGGTTCTATTTGGTCAAAGTCATATTCACTTCATTGCAAATTCAAAACTCATATCTCTCTCTATATATATTGGGGAACATGTCACCACCAAAAAAGCTTTGGATATTGCAACATAGCTTGTGGACAAACTTGGATTGTACTCTAGTTTTATGGGATTGTTAGACCACTGGGCGGGGTAGCTATTCCAATCTTATTCCCAATCTCAAATGATGTTTAGACTCCTTTACCTCTCAAAACATTTTTAAGATAAACTATATTACATTTTTTCTAATGAAAACCTTTTCCAGTTTAATTTTGAAGTACCAGTACCTTTTTCATTTATCAATGAATTGTAGTTATTTTTAGAAGAAAAGAGACGTGTATATTCATCAACGAGGAGATTGAGATATTTCAAAGAGCCTAGGGGATTACAAAATGGATTTCCAATTGGCATAAATCTAAGAAAAATTGTAGTCATGGAAACTCTTATAAAGCGAGCTCCATTTTTTAACAAGACATTTAACTTTTCATTGAATATATGAAAAAAGACTAATGCTCAAAGATACAACTCTGTAAGGGAGTGAAAAAGAAACAAAATGGAACAAAAATAATATTTCATTAACCCGTTGAAAAATTCTCGTGTCCCTTTCAACTCAAAGCTTCCAAAGAATGGTCACCACCACATTGAACCATAGCATTCTGGCCTGACCATCGAAGAAGGTTTCAGAAATTAGTTGAAAAAGGCCATTAGAGCTGCTTTTAGGAAAAACCAAGTGAGTTCGAAAATTTTGAGAAGTTTATTCCAACACACCATAGTACAAAACAGGTGGTTGGCTTCCCTGGCTGTTCAAAAGAGTGTCTTCCTTGAAAAAGACCTTCTGCACCAACGGGAAAGGTTCATACTTATCTAGTTGATGTTGAGTGAGATTCTTAGTTATTTCTTATATCTTTTTAAAAATCTGGTCTATGTGAGTAAGTGTATTGACAGAGATACAAAATTTCTCGAGGGATGGACTTGATGAAAAGTAATTGTCCCATCTGGTTAAGTGGGAGGTGATAGATAAGTCGGTGGAGTTGGGAGGCAAGGCCTAGGGATTGGTGGGTGAAGGGCGAAATGGTTGTGGTGGTTCTTCATGGGGTTAGATGCTTTGTATCACAAAGTGGTTACGAGTCGGTATGGTCCACACCCATTTGAGTGGGTCATAGATGGTGGTACCAAAAGGCCTAACAAAAACCGTTGGAAAGCAATCAACTTTGTCTTTCATTCTTGTTCCTCGTTTATTAAATGTTCTGTTGGGGAAGGCACGAACGTTTCCTAGCATCATTTAAGTAAAAAGTTCCATTTTTGGCTTCTATTTTACCAATTTCTGTTACCTTCTCCTTGTTACTGTTGGGCTTCAAGTGCAATCTTTTCAATAGAAAGGCATTAGACGTCGATCTGCTTTCTATCCTTCATAATTGCCAGGTTTTTCGAGGGAGGAGCAATTCTAGGCTTTGGACTCCCACTTCTTGTATGAGTTTCTATTTGTAGTTCCTTGTTTCAGGTGTTGTCTGCCCTTCCCTACCCCAAACCTTCTATGCGTTTTCCACTACTTGGAAGGTTAAAATCTCTAGGAAGGTAAATTTTTTGTGTTGCATGTATTACATGTGATGGGAGAGTTGATACTATGGACTGTTCAGAGACACTCCTCGCTTGCTTTGTTTCCTCAGTATTGCATTACTTTTTAGACGACAGTATGGGGATTTGTATCATTTGTTGTGGGTATGACAGCTTGTTTGTTCTTTTTGGAACTGTTGGTTTGAGACGTTTGGTTTGTGCTTGACTTGGATTCAAGATGGGTTTGCTATTGTTTAGGAGTTGTTTCCAAGCTTGCCTTTTTGGGAGGAAATTTTTTTATGGCTTACTAGTTTTTATTTATTTATTTATTTATTTGTGGCTATTTTGTTGGAGCTTGGTTCGAGAGAAACAGTAGAATTTTTAAAAATATAGAAAGATTGGGTGATAAGATTTGGGAGGTGGTGAGATTTTTACGTCTCCCTGTGGGCTGCACTAACTAGGTTGGATTTTATGATCTTGGTTGGATGTTGTTGGATTGGAGTCACTTTTTGTAGTTTTTAGGTCTTCTTTTTGTGGAGTTGTCTTCTTGTATGCCCCTGTATAATCTTATATTTTGCTCAATGAAAGCTTGGTTTCTTACTTCAAAAAAAAAAATAGAAAAAAACAAAGGATCTACTGTTGTCTCCTGAGTTAGCACTCAGCTTTTGAGTCGATGATTTAAGAAAATACGCGAGCACCCTTGTTTTCAAGAGTCCATTTTTGTGGTTATCGAAGTCTGTGGGAAGAAACTCAAATTCTAGAAGCAGATGGTACCAAATGTTTTCCATGTTAGTACGCAAAAATTCTTTCTATTTCAAAGTGTCTTTCGAAATGATACAAAACCTAGCTTATAAACTAAGAGAGAGGGGACGGTAAATTAAAGAAAGATAAGGAAATTAAGGTACGGAAGGAAATTACAATCTGTGCGATAAATATTTAAATTACTGGATCTGATAAATAACAATTGGTTTTGCTGATGGGTCTAAAGGAGAGAGTGATTCAACACTCAGCTTCAACAATCCCCTCATGTAGGGAAATATATGTTGATTAAACCCACCTTGGGCTTCAAATCTTCAAACCGGGGTCAAGGAAGAGCTTTGCTGAGAATGTCTGCTGCTAAGTTTTGGAGGAGCATATATGAGGGCTACAACCTTCCTTTCTATCTTTTCTTTGATAAAATTGACGATCAATCTCATCATGCTTTTTTGATGTTATGATGAACTTTTGGTATGCTTATAGCTGCTTGATTATCACAATTGGTTGTTGATTTCTCATATCGATGATTGAAAACCTCTTACATCCCTTTTTCCTTGGGTAGATTTGTTGGTGGTCTAATTCTATTTTTGAGCAGGGACTGCATTTATCATAAATGGTGGGGTTAAGCGGGGAGGAATTGCGGAAGTAGCACATAGCGGCTCTTTAGGAGGGATATGAGGAGGAGCCAAATTTTAGGGCCTTGGTTTGGCTGTGGGTGAAGAGGTTCCTCCATGAAGACTGGCAAAGAGGGGGAATCTGCTTGGTAGGGTGGGTTGGGGAGGGGATGGACTGGAGTCCGACATCGGGCTTGATAAAAAGTCCTCTATGTCAGAGCCCATTCCCTTGTGTGTTTTTGTAGTTTGATTAGAGGTGTGTCCCTTGCAGCCAAAAGTCAATAACGCGGTACCTTTTGTCTTAGGTTTGTAATTTTAAAACGACTCTTTGGGTGAGAAAGAAGTGAGGGATATGAGAAACACCCTTGGATGGTTAGTACGATCTCGGCGTACTTTGTTATCTTTCTCCTTTGATTAGTGGCGTTTACATCCTTGAAAAGTGACCATACTGAGAAATATCTGGCGTCATCCTTCGATTAATTTCTTAGAATTTCTCATTCTTAATTAGCTGGTCTTCCATTAGCTTATCTCAAGTCAAGGTCATCTAAGTTCCACAATAGAACATCGAGTTTCTGGCTTCAAGTTTTTTGGAAGCCTGATGTCTGTGGGCGTAGTGCAAATGCTAATATATTCGACAAATTTGAGATTTTCAATTCAAGTTTCTGTTTTCTCAAATAATTGTTTAATTTTAGTTTTAATTTTTTAATCTTTCCTTGAAGCATCGGATTTTTACTTCTGAATTTCTTGGCCGTGATTCGGACAATTTGGGTTCTTATTCTCAAGATTATGATTGGGACATTTACCATTGGAAAAAAAGAATCAATTTTGACTCTGAACTTATCAGGTTTGATTTTGTCAATTTAGACCCTAAACTCTCAATTTTGACTCTGAACTTATCAGGTTTGATTTTGTCAATTTAGACCCTAAACTCTCAATTTTATCAAATTTGATCGTATAGGTAAGTGTTTTAGTTTTTACTCTCAGTTCACTTTTCACTACTTTGCCTACTAATTTTAGTAGAAGACAATGTAAAAACCTTCATAAATTCATTAATTTAAGTTCGATTATGCACTGATTAACCATTGACTAATTTCTCCAAAATTCATACCTTTCATCATTTTTTTAGCTCCAATAATATTTTCTCTAAAGCTTTATCAATTTCATGTCATACATGTGTTTGAGTGATTTTTGAAGCGAAAACTTTTTCATGTGTTAAAATAGTACTTAGGGTTAAGGTTGCAATACTTGTATATTGAGATTAATTTGATGAAATTGAAAGTTTAAAGTTCAAATTGATAGAATTTGATGAGTTTAATGGTCGAAGTTGTTTTTTTTCCATCTTTCGATTTTGGTGCCATATTTATACGAAAACACACCTACATAATGAGAAACAGAGAGGAATATTAAAACAGACCAGACAAAAGCAACCTAAAAGCCGTGGGACAAGGGTACCTATGCCAAGGAGGAATCTCACAAAAGGCCTCAAGTTAAGTTTATCAAATAGAAAGGGGGTACTACAGGAGGAACGTTAAGAGCACTCCAATCTAAGAGGTTGTCTACAGTATGTAGTTGCAAAAATTTACTGAAGAATCAAATTTATTTGAGAATATTTTTGAGTTAAATTCTTTCTAAAGGATTCAAATGGCAGCACTGCGAGGATATGACCACAAAACTCTAGCTTTATCTTTAGACCATCAGCTTGAGAGCATTTCCAAATCTTTATATTTTATGAGCACACCACGTAAGATCTGAATGTTGGCACATGAAGTTCCAACACCTAAAATTAAAGTTGTAATAAAGGAAAAGGTCACTAGGAGATTTATCACTGTTTATGCGCATTAAGCATACTTGAGAGAGAAAGATATTCGAGGGTTCCTCTGTCCATGATATTTAACCTGCCACGAGCGAGACTCCAAGGAACCTGTATTGTTTTAAATTCATCAGTTGAAATCGAAGATGTTACTTGATTTTTTTTTCAAATGCATGTTATTAACCATTGAGGCTTCATTTTTTTTTTATCCAAATCTTCCCATATAAATTATATTCTACATGCCTTTTACATTGGGTTTAAACACTACTAAGACAAAACTTTACTTTCCTACAATGAGTTTCTACTAAAATGTAAATTGAATTCTCACACGAGAAGTTTCTTTCAGAAAACAACAACTGGGTTCCTACAATGAATTATACTGTATCTTTCAATTTCCCTGACAGTCTTGTTTTGGAATGCCGTTCAAGGAAATTTTGTAAATTTTCTTTTCTCTGGATTAACTTGGACCAGGCTGGTTCTTAGCGACCCTTCTTCGTAGGGAGACTCCTTATCTCCCATTATATGTTTTGCTTTTTATTTTTTATTTTTTTATTTTTAGATTGAGTTGTTCTGTTTCCTGTCCAAAAAAGGATAGAAAGAAAGGGAAAAAAGAAAATGAACTTAAGAAATATTTCAAAATAAAATATTCGGTGATATGATCTACACCTGATACTCCCAATGCACCTTTCTGGTCCTACTGAGAACTGTATCACCGCATTGAGAGAATATTTGGCACGTCTCCTTTCTTTTATGAAAGTAGTTAGTTCATAGACGTGCCTAATGGTTGATCACATATCTATTCTGCTAGGGAAGTCAGCTGGGCAATTTTTTCCTATCTATTTGTAAGTTTGTGGCAAGTGGTAGTTCTGAAGAACCTTCTTCAGTTGGGGGCTCGATCTTTGTGAATCAAATGTTTTGTTGTAAGACATTGAGAGAATTGGATGTGATTAGGAACCGTTTGGTTGGAGCATGCACATCATACTTGAGCTAATGATCATGAATATTTTGTTGTTCCTAAACTTGGATCTCTTCTACGTTTCTTGCTCATTTCTTTACACAGCTATACAGGAATAGGGGAGAGATGCAATTGGCAAGACAGGCATTTAATTATGCCAGAAGTATAGATCCATCTCTGGCAATACCCTGGGCTGGCATGTCGGCTGATTTGAATATTAGGTGATATATAAATGTTCCTCTTGAGGTGTTTATCATCATGAAGAAAATATGGATGTTGTACTGGATGCATTTTGTGAGTAGCATATCACCCTTTTACCTATGAAGTTTTTACTTGACAGTGAGTCCACATCAGATGAAGCATTTGAGAGCTGTTTGAGAGCTGCATCAATACTACCAGTAATTTTACTGTCTCTAATACCATCAATATAGTAGCGTTGAAACCGATCTGTTGAAAGGGTTTGCTTAAATTGATTCAGTTTTAAGAGAAATGAAATCAAGTACTCTGTTTTAGTATTAACTATTTAATTTTTAAATGCCTGGATAACTTTGAAAAAATAAAAAAGGAAGAAAAAACTATTCTTTCTAACATTCTTTTGTAGACTTTTTTTATATATATTTTTTTATCGATTGTTGTGCAGTTGTTGGCTCTTGGTGTTTTGTCTACAAAAAATGTTCTAAAAGCACTATCCTTGTAGGTGGCGGAATTTCAAATTGGACTTGCCAAGCTTTCTCTGCAGGCAGGCCATCTTTCATCTCCACAGGTCTGATTATTGTCAAGTGATAGATGAAATTCTACTTGATAACCTTTTTTGCTTCAGAGTGCCTTAATGGATTTTTCTTTTATGTGAAGGTGTTCGGAGCCATACGTCAGGCTGTTCAACTTGCACCTTGTTACCCTGAATCCTATAATCTAAATGGACTAGCTTTTGAGGCACAATTGGATTATCAATCTGCTGTTGCTGCTTATCGTCTAGCACACCTCACGACTAGCCATTTTTCAGATAGAGTTCCAAGGTCTCATGTCAGAGATATATCCATCAACTTAGCCAGATCACTCTGCATGGTGAAGTTTACTAATTTTCTTTTTGGACCTGTACATCTGTGTGTACCATGAAACCTAGAACCGTACTATTTTTCTCTATCTATTACTACTCTTGGGGATGGAGAAATGTCCGACATTAATCCATAGATGGAACATTTTTCTTTCTCTGAACTGCTTTTTCTTTTGTGCAGGTAGGAAATTTCTTTGAAGCTTCGCAGGAATATGAAAATTTGAGTAAAGAAGGTTCTGATTTTGGCTTACTTCTGTTTTTTTAACAAAAAAATGAAACTTTTCATGGAAGCTAAATCTTTTCAGTTTTTCGTTATAAAAGTGAGAAATCTCTAACAAACTGTGTCAGAGATTTGAAGTTTTTGGTGGTTCCAGGCATGCTCGACATCGAAGGTCTGCAGGTGTATGCTTTCTCATTATGGAAACTAGGAAAGAATGACCAGGCCCTTAGCACCGTGAGAACCCTTGCTTCTTGCATCTCTACCATGGAAAAAACACGTACTGCTGCATCTGTTGGTTTCATATGCAGATTGTTGTATTCAATATCTGGATTGGATTCCGCAATCAACAGTATCATGAAGATGCCAACCCATTTTTTCCGGAGTTCAAAAGTGAGCTTTGTAGTGGCTGCTATTCATGCCATTGATGGGTGTGATCGGCTTGACTCCATTGTTCTAAGCTGCCGTTCCTGCCTCCAGTCTCATGAAGAGATAACTAAAATGCACATTTTGATTGCATTTTCTAAGCTGGTTGGCTTTAATTCTCGCTGTTGAAACATGTGTCTCTTACATTTTCTGATTTGTGTTAACACAGTGACTTAGATACCATTCTTTTTGGTTGGACAGATCAAACATCAAACGGATAACTGCCTGGGATTCCATAGTGGAGTGATGCATCTTAGAAAAGCTCTTCATGCATACCCCAACAGTAGTTTGATGAGGTAGATTTATTTTATAATGAAGATCAATGTTCACAATTGAACCTATCCTGTCTTTTTTTAAGGGTTCTTTTCCTTGCTTTATCTTGGTGTGAATTGATTTTTTTTTTTTTTTTTTTTTTTTTTTTTTTTTTTTTTTTTTTT
>NW_019268521.1:6969281-6988121 GCF_002738365.1 Cucurbita moschata
TTTTTTTTTTTTTTTTTTTTTTTTTTTTTTTTTTTTTTTTTTTTTTTTTTTGTCTGTCATAGCATTTCTTTTCTTTTGTCCAATTGGGGATGCCTGTGGTAACTCTTTTGGATAGGAAATTTTCTCCATTTTTTTGTAGTTTCATACATCAATGAAATTATATATACTTCAAAGGTAAGTTTATAATATTGGTTCACCCTCCTTAACTAATGATAAACTCCGGTTTGCTATGCTTCTCATCCAACCATTTCTCAAATTTCAAATGAGAATGACCTACGGACAGAGGTTTACCATTTGGTTCAAGGCCACATAAAATCCTTCCATCTTTCATTTGAACCAAAGATTTTTGTCTGCCATGGATGGATTAATAGAAAATGTAGCTTCAAAATGATTTCTAAAGTCTGGTTGATTCCCTCCAATCATCTTTAGCGTTCAATTTAGAGATCAGCATAATTGATTTCCAGTATAACTACCATTTCAGTTTCTTTCCTTACGCAATATGATCGAAATTATCTGTAGATTCACAAGTCATAGTTACCTTTCAGAGATATCTGGAGCTATAATCTCTATAATTGTATATTTAGACTCTGAGATCCCTCTTACAGCATCCACACACGACACTCTATTATTATCACATATCTGCAGTTGAACTTTTCCTGACCACTAGAAAACGAGAGACTATTCTCACATAGTTCTCCACGAAGTTTTTTAACATGGCCCAAAAAGTTAGCTTCCCTTTCTTAAGATTTCCAGCTGGAACTTGGATTATCTTTATTCCCCCCGAGTTTGGCCACACAGCACATTCTATAATCCATTTTGAAGATGATTGCCTTTTCGTACACAAATGGTTCCATTTACCTCTCTATCTTGTTTTAAAAAATTGCAAATTCACATTTCAACCATGGAGTTTTCAAGGCAACAAAGATGATAAAAGAAGGGGGATACCAACTTGTTTTCCATCTTCTACCTAAAGACATTCTCCTTTGAACCAAATGCTGAAGTACTTATTTCTGCACAATAACTGCTTAATTTCATACGAAGAAAAATTAACAGAGAAACGGGCCTTGGAACTAGTAATTCAGACAGATGGTGCTTGATTGAAAAATTCAGTGAAATGAAACAGATTAAGCTTGAAAAATCGAGAATTGGCTAAAGTTGAAAAAACGAGAGGGAAAGAGGAGAGGATTAAGGTGAGAGTGTTTCCATGAACCCCTAACCTTGTATCCACTTATAATGCTATAAGATTAACTTTCAACTTGATTGTTTACCGCCAAACATTATTTCACCATAGTTTTTGATTGGTATAAAAGCATTTCATTAGACATGGGTTTCAGCTTGTTAGATACTGCCGCTGGAAGGTCCAGCAAATAGACTTTTCTTCTTGGCTGGATTATTTGCTATTCAAATCCTACTTTGGAAATGTGTGGTAATGTGTTTTATTTGCATGATGTCTTCTTCTGTTATTAGTGACTTGTGTCTGCCCATTGTTGGCTTGTTTTAGCGGATTCTTGTTAGGTTCATATTTATTAAATGCCCCTCCGTCTTTGCTTGTTTTCGTGATTATCTTTAGGTTTATGTTTAGTAAATGCCCCTCTGGATTTGTCTCTAAACGACATGTTTCAAACAGGAACCTGCTTGGTTATCTTTTGCTATCCAACGAAGAAAGAGATGACAATCACACAGCTACTAGGTGCTGCAACATGTTGTATGGTTTTGACCAACAGAACAAAGGTCTGAAATCTGCATATGAAATTCACGGTGCTGGAGCTGTGGCCTGCTATACAATCGGCACGAGTCATCCGAGGTTTTCTTTCCCAACATGTTCATACCAGTGTCAGAATGGGATTGGGACCATTCGACAACTTCAAAAGTAAAGTTGCTTTACTTCTAATGGACTTGAACCTTTGTTTTTTCAAAAATTGATGATGATATTGTTCATACGCACCATGGTTCAATTAAGATAAATAGGTCAAAGCATCAATGTTTGTTTCTAAAAAATGATGATCAAGTCAAGGAATGCTATCATTTGATTAAAGTCGGATTCTTGTGGTTCCTTTCAATATTAGGTGGCTTTTTATTGTCAACATTGATATAATTGTTGCAAATATCTTTGCTGTTTTTTGTTTTCTGGGTGACTGGGCATGTGAGTCAAATAGCCTAACCGACATGAATATTTTTGGTAATGATCACAAGAAAGAGAATGGAGCTCTTATTAAGTCTCTAATAGGCATGTGGATTGCCAACCTGAGTTAGCTCAAAGGTTAAGGCATCTCTGCTCCTCTACAGGGCTGTTGGTTGACACTCCATCCTTACTTGTGATGGAATATTCTAAAACAAATAAAAGGGGTATGGATCATTTGAGAATAATTTTAATATTAGCTTTTGATTACATGGATATTAATGCTCTCATATATTTGTATTATTAGAACCTAGCGTTTATGCAAACTTGGAGAAATAAATATTTTATTTTACCTCGTTTACAGATGCTTACGTCAAGACCCATGGAATTATGATGCTCGATATCTTCTTATACTAAACATTCTGCAGAAGGCACGTGAAGAAAGATTTCCCTGTCATCTACGTGCAACTATTGAGCGGCTAATCTTGGTTGCCTTTTCCAATGAGCCATATTTTAATAAAGATACATCTCATCAATATAAAAAGTTTCAGCTGCTACTTTGTGCATCTGAGATCAGTTTACAAGGCAATGACCAAATTAAATGCATCAACTATGCCAAAGCTGCTTCCTCTATTTCACTTCCAGACAATTATCTTTTTTATGCACATTTGTTACTGTGCCGAGCCTATGCTGCAGAAAATGATTCTAACAACCTCCGTAATGAATTCATAAAATGTTTGGATTTAAAGACAGATAACTATCTTGGATGGGTATGTCTTAAATTCATTGCATCTCGATATGAGCTTCATGTTGAATCCAATAGCTTAGAACTTAGTTTCAAGAAAGGATCAGTAGAGAGCAAGGATCTGCAACACATGGTAATACCCGTGTCTGGTCTGGTGGATGGTTTGATATCTTTTTGGAGCCAGGATTTTATGGCGGCTGAGAAGTATTTTGCTCAAGCTTGTTCCTCGGGACATGATGACGGCTGTCTCCTCCTCTGTCATGGTATCTTCTTGTCAAGAGGACTCTAAAATGCAAGCTATTTCTTTCGAAATGCTTTTCATATGTTCTATGCGGCGATTGTGTTGCTATGTTCTGCACTTCCAGTCTTTTAGATTTTTCTTTCTAAAATTATTTGTTTTCCTTCTACATGAATTGTCATCCAATCTTATGGATTCATTAACCCTTCAGTCTTTTTAATCTCATTTCTTCAGGTTTTCATTAGTGCTGTGCTTGTTTATATAATTGAATCCCTAATGAACTCAGGTGTAACCTGCATGGAACTTGCAAAGCAGCTTTGCAGTCCTCATTTCTTGAGGCTGGCTGTGAACAGCCTCCTTAAAGCTCAAGTAATTTCCGTTGTTCCAATACCAATGGTCTCGATCACACTGGCTCAAGCAGAAGGGAGTCTTGGTTTGAAAGAAAATTGGGAGTCAGGCCTTCGTTTTGAATGGTTCTCGTGGCCACCAGGTTCATCTATATAACTGTCGTTTTCCGTCTTTTTTACTTCTTTTTTTTTTTTTTTTTTAAGTTTTTATTTAAGATGATTATTGTGGCCTTTTTCATTGAGGGGTTGAGGTAATCTTCTGTCACGCGTTTAGATTGACACTACTTTGTCTATTCACTTAGTTTCCTGTCTAGTTTTCTGTCCCCTACAAAGGTATTCAATTAGTCTTCCATAACAAGCGATTTAAATATATAAATATTTCTTCATAGAAGAAACTATATTGTATCATTCAGTATGGATTATGGAATTACTGGGTTTGGGTATTTGATTATTCAAGGACAATACTTTCTAAAGGAGTATCTGTTATAGGGAAATATGCATAATAGACTTTGATAACGGTATGAAGTTCTCCATGTTTGTGACAGATATGAGGCCTGCGGAGCTCTTGTTTCAAATGCATCTGCTTGCAAAACAGTCGAAAGTTGGTCCTGATCAGTTGAGGGTTGAGTTATGTCAGTCTCCTCTGAGATGGGTTCTTCGCGCAATCCATGTAAACCCTTCTTGTATGAGATATTGGAAGGTGCTGCAAAGCTTGTGGAATGAGGGCTGAACTTTCCATGCTGGACCAGACAAAATGTTTTTTTCCTTCATCGTTTGATCCAAAGCAATCGCTCTGATTCAATCTCCAAGTTCCTGTAGTCTATTATAGTTTCAGCTTCGTTTCTCCTGCATCCTGGGCAACATTTGGCTCCAAGTTTCTTCATTTAATCTGTCGTTGTAACCTAGGGGACTTTTGAGTGTTGATTCTGTGAAAAAATGGCTATTATATAAAAGTTTTAAGATTGTAGCTAAATTTTAGTTCAAAATAATTAATGTACACTCTCTCTTAGATTCCTATTTAATATTAAAAAAAACTCCAAAATAAATTACACAATGACCTATGTTGCGAATAACTGTAATTTGAATAATAAATATTCTCAAATTAAAAATAACAATCTTAATAATATGTATAGAACTATTTATCTTCTCCCTAAAGCTGCATATCCTTCCTTCGTCTCAAATGTAAAAAGTGATTTCATAATCCAACCGATGAAAAAGGAAAAAGGAAAAATGAAAATGATAGACAATTGTTTTTATAAATAAATTAAAAAAAGTGAGAAAAATCAATTTTTACCTCCAATTAAGTGTTCTGATATATTATGTCGTAAAAAACTAGAGTGAAAAGAGTGGAACCGCCCATCTACTCGCAAGTTGTTAAAAACGACAAATCTTTTTCTTTTCATACAAAAGAAACAGATTCTCAGTTTTGCAAAGTTCTCTTTCCCTATTAACTTACTTCAAACTTCTTTAAATGTCGAATTTATTTTATACTTTTTGAGCGTCTCAAACAAATATTATAATAACTTAATTCTCAACGATTATGTAGACGGTCATATTCTTCCGTCATTAATTATAAAACCATTATAGAATTTCTTGAACCCATAAGCATTATTTCGAACTACTGGCACATAATTTTAAATCAATAAACAATTAGAATAAATTAGAATTATTTGAGCTGAGACTCACCATGGAGTTCCTGGAAGAGCCATGGTGTTGTATTTCATTTTAACATTGACTCCGGTTTATTTTCTCTCCATTTGAATCTTTCACAACATACATATTGTATAAAAAACCTGAAATATAATATCATTTTATACTAGCATATTTATAGGATTTTTCTAGCTCAAATATAGTCTCCCTCCATTCATATAAATAAAAATTCTCCACTTACAAATGACACTTCGTGGTCTTACAACTAGCCTCAAACCATAAATGATAGGAAGAAAAAATTAAACACATACATATATACGAATAAATATGAATGTAAACAAGAAAAATATAATTGGACGGGCAAGGTTCCTACAAGGGCATATAATATCTAAAATTGATCGGTTCAAGGATCAGGATATGGATAAGTCTAAATCTAGACTCTAGACATAACATAAACAATGCAATGACCTAAAGAACAAGGTGAATTTATCCTTTAGTCTCACCAAGTTCAATATCCTTAACAGGATTGGATTCCACTCCTCCCTTCAGAAGTCTAATTTCCTCTTCCGTCAGGCTATTTTTCACATTGATATAAGCCTTCATACTAGATTGCTTTTCGACCTCCACAGCCCAACTATAAATGACCATACCAACAACTGCTAAAATCATGCCTGATATATTTTTCAAAGTCAGTTCTGAATCAAAGATCAGCCACCCCAATGTGAGAACACATACTGTTTTCATGTGACCTAACACCTGGAAGGAGACAGCTGAGAAACGCCCAATGCACAGGTATTGACTGACATTGCAGAACACAGCAAGAGCGCATGAAAGGAGGATGAACAACTGCAAATACGTACCATCGCCAGAAATTAGTTGAAAATTGCGTAGATAAAAGAATCGAGTAGAGTGGTACTGGAAAACGCCTAGTACTTACAATGGCACCAGAAGACATTTTATAGTTCAGTAGAGATTTGTCACTAAGGTAGTAATCAATAAACGGACCGAGAACCAGGAGAGAGAGGGCTTGAATAGGCGCTGTCTTGCTCAGCAATTCAAAAGATCCAATGGAGTACTTCTTTTGTAGTGAACCTATAGTCTGTTGCAATTATATACTTCAGAGATGAGACTATCATCATAACTGCTGGTACTTTCAACATTGTTTTTGTAACCATTTGAGAGTAGATAAAAGTAGTCTTCAACAAGCAAAATACCATGTCAAGGTTAACAGAGAAAGGTACAAGGGAAGCAAGTAAGACTTTCTTCTGGCTTCTACCGAGACTGACCGAAAGGTGACCAGACAGAACACCAAAGTTCAGTCTCTTCAGAATCCAACAAAACATCAAAACTTATAAATATAATCACTGTAAAAAATATCACAAGGTTTGAGGATTCAAGGGAAAACATTAAGAAAAAAGCAGAAACACAATTTCCTCGAGGAAAAAATGAAAAATACATGGATGCACCAAAATATGATTCTGGTTAGAGAAGTGGTTCCAAATTAAAAATTAAACTTCAAAAGTTTCTCCATCTTGCCTGACCATGAGATAATTATATTTAGTTATTCCCAGAATGTCTGCATCCAAAACAACATCCATTACAAAAATAATGAGGTCCAGTTGCTGTTTCTGATACGACACTCTTAAAAACATTGTAACAAGATTGTCTAGAGAGGAGCTCAATGGTCGCTCGTTCAAGATCATTAGATTAAAACCAGAGTCATAGAAACGATTGAAGGTTCACGTTTCATATAAACAATTAACGATTCACGTTTCTACTTTTTCTGTTTTTCTTCTTTCAGTGGGACAAACAAAAAGAAAAAAAGTCACACCCTTGCTGCGTGAGGGAAAGAGTAAAAAACAAGAACCAATTGATCGACATATATATGAAGTATAAGGAGTAAAGACCAAACTGTAGACCAAAAAACCAGCACAAGTAGATAGGTGAAGAAGTACTCACAATTTGCTGCAAAGATGTTGATAAAACGGCGATGCATGCACATAAAAACCCTTTGAGATTAACTTTTACATCAGTAACAGTGCAAACTCCCACACCAATTACTACTACAACAACAGCAATTTTCACTTCTCTTGAGTAATGCTTGTTATGAAGGATCCACTCCATCACACAAACCACAGGGATCATACTGAGTTTTGAGATCTGAAACCAACATATTCTCCAATCAATTGAGAAATAAGAAAGAAACGGACCAGAATAGGAAGCGACTATGCATGAAAGCTCAGTTAGATAGCATTCTTTAGCTTCCATATCCGATGCATTCTTATAAAATAAACAAAAGGGCAAAGGTTGTCAAGATAGTCATGTAGTAACCAAGGAAGCAATCTTTTTAGTAGTTCTTACTTGGTAGAATCCCACTGAGTTCAACATTAGACTAAGGTTCATCCCCGTGATAGACGTATTTGCAACAATAGAAAACCAAAAGAGCTCCCACAAAGGAACATGCTTTGATGAAGAATAACCAGTGGCATTTGAGACCAGACCAACCAATGCAGTTACCGCAAAGTGGAACCCAGTCAAAGTTGTTGCTGAAAAGGCATTTAATAAGTTAATAAGTACTGCATTTAATTAGTTGGAAGCTAATAAGCATTACAGAACAAGGTTCCGCACAAAATTTCGAGAAAGAATAAAACGTTGGTAAACTGTAGCATAGAAAACTGTCCCAAGCTTGCAAGTTGCAATGTGACAATGGGGTACAACATTTGCCTACAACTGTAGAATATTTATTGAGAATATACCAAGAGAACACATCCTTAATTTTCTCGCAATACATGAGAAGAAACGAGATTAAGAAAGATAGATTCAGTGAGTCTCACCGAAAGTGAAGGCATAGCCATTGGCAGACATGAGCTGCTTGTTGGCCATGATTATCCCGACTGAGCTGATAATATTCATCGCCCACGCCCCAACATCCGATACGGACGAGGATTTCTTATCACCCTCCATTCCTCCTCTTTCTGTCTCTCTCTTTCAAATGAACTCGAAAAAAGAAATCTGAGTGAGAGAAAACGAAAAGGAAGAGATTGCGGGGAGGGAGGAAGAAAGGAGCCAGGAAACAGCAGATGCCCAGATCGGATCTTCAAATCCGAGGGAAACACAGGCGAGAGGAGAAGAAACAGCAAGAAATAGTAGATCCGGGATCTGTGCGGTACCGTTCCTTTTCCACCCGGACTGACTCCCAGACACTCCGAGACTCCCAGTCCCTTCTTATTAGTGCTTCAGCCCTCCAAATCCAAATTCCCTCTTCCTCTCCGTCCACGCTGGGCTCCTCCTTCCCAGGTCGTAATTGGTGGAAATTTCCTTTTCTAATTTTGTTTTTAAATGAAATCCAACCCCATACCATACGGGGGATGTCTGCGACGGCAAGGAGGCGTACGTAAGCATCGCATGGGGCTTTCCACATTCCCTTTCCTTCGGTCATTTAAAAAATGCACTTTCGTTGGATTTTATTACGCAGTTTAGGTTTTATCCAAATGCGTTTGTTGAGGATTGAGGGTTTAATCTTCTATCAATTTCTTTTATTTAGACCTCCCACTTAAAACAAGGCTTCCAATCACCTAAGCTTCTTGCTCTACCATCGTAAGTTCTAATGTGATAACTAACCTGACACCATTAATTTCTGTTAAAGAATTAAAAAAAAAAAAAATTTAACAACTTTAAGCTTTCAATTTTGCTCCATTTTAGTATCCAAATTTTGATAATATACATCTTAGTGTAACTTTTAAATTGAATTAGAATTACATTCTCTCAACATATTCGTTTGTAGATGATTGCTTGGTGGTACAAGAAAGAGATGGAGAGAGAAATGGAAAGATAACAAGATAATTTTTCATAAAGTGGGCATACTTGTATTGAATCATTTTTCATCAAAGGAAGGTATAAAATGATACAAAGTGGTAAGGTATGATTTCTTTATTAATAAATATAAAATTGAAGTTTAAGGAATTAATATATTCTTATTCAAAGTTTAGAGGAAAAAGAGTTTCCTCTACAGCTAAATATATCAGAAATTTGGTTCCAATACTCAAGTTCTTACAAGTTTCTCCAACATAACACCCATGTGTAGATTATCAAGTGTGAGGTTTTGAATTTGCCAAAAGAAGAGCATTAGTATATGAAGATTAAAATAGAAACTTCAATAAATTTTAAATGTGTGATTCAATCATATTACATTTTCGTATATATGATTTTCATATTCCTGTTTCCAATATTTAATAACAAAGATGCCAATAAAGGGATCTTATCACATAGATTTTTATTTTTTTTTTAACCTTTCACGAGTTATTTAAAACCTAACCAAAGAGACTATAAGGTTTTACCTTCATCCATATTATCTTAACCATATACCGTCAACATTTTATATATATATATTACTCCCCATTCATAAATAGGCAGAAACGAACACAAGATTTTACCTTGTTCAACGTAATTTAATTAATTTTTAAAACATTAAAATGTTCCTTTCTATACAATCAAATAATAAACATAATTTTTAGGATTTCTTTATTTTATGATTTATTTAAAGAAATCGGTTAAAAAACAGACATGGAAGCCGTAAAGCTAGCGGTGATTTTCCATTTGAAGAGTGAGAAATGTCAAACTGAAGAGGAAATTTTCGTATACCTGATTGACGAAGGGATTATTTATAAAGATTTTTTCTTCAAAGAGCTTACAAATTACAATGGACAAAAGTGGCAGGTGGTGCTCTGGTGAAACGAAAACACAGTCCAATGTAATAAAAGGGTACGAGAATCACCACCAAGCGGCCAACAGTGAAGAGAGGCAGCCAGAATGATGAGAAGTTCCGACGACTACAGCCACAAATGTGTTAAATACATATCCACGACACACCCCCCGAGTAAAGAGATGGCAGCTGCTTTCTAGCAAGATTGATTATCCACACATACAAGCATATCTATAACCTTACAAATACAATACAACACAATTATCCTACACCATACATACAAACAAACATACAACCCCACTCAATCCCTGCTGGAAGACGGATGTCTTTGTGCACCTGGAGGTGCTGTTGGCATGGGGAAGAAGTTATTGATGTGTGCACCTGGAAAATTGGGAGCCTCCACATACGGACTCTGTAGCACAATTGTCTTAATTTTAAGAATGAAAGAAATGAAAAGGCGACCATTAATACGGAAAGAAGTTAATTGGTTAGAGACCACACAAGTCTACGTGTTTAAAGAATTCCTAATGTTTAATTAATTCCAACAATGCTATTAGACATTATGAACATTATTATTAAGGAAGAAGGCTATGGGAGGTAGGCATACACACCCTTCCCTACCCAATGTTTGCTACTAAAAATATTCTCTTTTCAATAATACTCATTCTAAACATTTTCCCACAGATTCATGCTCAAGAAGGGAGACATTACATAAGTTTCATTATAAAATTTAGAGGATTCCAAAGAAATAGAAAAATGAGGAGTACCTGTGGACCAAATGAAGCAGAAGATGTTTCTTCACAGCCGGAAGATTTCAATGTTGAAATTGGGGAAGCGTCCTGGCTTGATTCACTTCCATTCAGTTTATCTACTGAACCTTTTACCACCGGTTCACTCTCATTCCCATGGGTTGACTTAACCCTCTTCATCAACATACAAATTTTGAAATCATAACAACTTAGGGAACAAGTCATAGCAAGAATGTGTTACGAAGAATTAATATAGAACAGTACCTGGAAAATTTTACCCAGAGTTTTCAATCCCTTCGCCCTTGCACGGAGCTCCTCCTTCTTGACGTTGTTGTCTTGAAGAACCTAAAACAGTTTATTATCATTACTAACAGGAGACGCTAGAATGTAGCAGTTCTTGCTCAACAGAGGGGAAAAAAAAAAATGAAAACCTGTTGACAGACACGGGAAAGTGTGGCCTCAATGTCAGCCACGTTCAATTTCCAGAGGGAATCAATCATCAATTTCTTATGAGATTGCACGTACTCTTCAAGCTCTTCTTCAGTATAATTTCCTTCTGCACTAAGTTGCTTTTTCATGTCCTCCTGCAGTTGAATCAATGCAATTGCACCTAATGCACCAGTACAAGAACCAGTTTAATCAACCTATATTGGAGTTCATTGTTCTTCAGGCAGAAATCTACGTGATGGAAAATCTCGATATGATAATTAACTTCTCCAATTTCATCTCTTCTTGTGTCTTTGGAATAGAATAACAGAATTGAGTATAAATGATACTTCCTGTCGAGTGACAATTACTAAATTGTAGAAAATCTCTTGACTATATCTCGTCTCTTTTCAAGATGGAGAACGGAAAAAGAAAGGGAGGAAGGAAGGAAGATTATGTCCAACTCACAGCAAAATATTATTAAACTAATACATTCTTTTTCTTTATTACTTCCTTGGGGATTTTTTATTCCTACCACCTTTATTTTTTTATTATATTAATGAGAAGTATTTTTTTGTTAAAAAAAAAGTAACAATTTTGACAAATTAGCATAGCACAATCAACAACTTAACCGTCATATCATACTTCTATTAGTCAACAAACGGTTAGAGACCACTTAAAATTATTTTTCAAAATTCTAGGACTAAAATGGTTTATTTTGACACAAAACTCGAAAGTCCAAAACCAAACGTGTATTTACCTTTAAAATTTTATTTTACTACGAGGTTCTAAATTTGTAATTCAAAGGTAAGACTTGCACGGTTGTAACCAATTTTATCAATTAATAATTTCCAAGATTCAGAGAATCTTCTAGCTTTTGCATTGTGCCATATTCTTTGTTTCTAATCTAACAAGGAATGAGCCAAGATAATAAGATATGCGTTCAGAAACACGCTAATTTAAATATACTTGAGAGGAAGAGAAGAGCCATGACAAAAGGAAAAGAAGTATTGTAGCTGAAGTAATACCATTGAGTCGAACAATATTGAAGAAAAACACCATAACAATACCTGTGGCTGCTGTGACCTGGGATTTTATGAAGTGCCCTTTGTTTCTAAACCACTCAGCAACAAATGGCACGCCCAAATAAATTGCCTTCTTCCCAAGCTCTTTAGCAGCCTGTCTGGCATATATATAGCCAATTGTGTTTAACATGTCAACTCCATAGGCTGCAAAGGCACACCGACAACAGTAAATAATCATAGTAGACTCAGAAGTTTGAGCTTGTTTTTTGCATGCCCTTATATTTTTTTTTTGCATTTTTCTCAATGAAGCTCGGTTACCTGCCTACAAAAATCATAGTGTACTCAGAAACTATGGGGAAAAATGAATGAATTTGATAAAGAACCATACTGTAAGATACTAATTGTGCAACCAAGCTTTTTGTAGATACGTGCGCCTGATCTATTGTTATGTATGCTAATAAACTGAATGATGTTAGTTTGATCATTGAGCTCTAGTCCAACGCTATATGTCAGCAAATATTGATTTTGAGTAATCTCTTGCAGAAAGTTGGTTCACCATTACACCAATTACTATCGAAGTGAAACTCTAAAATAGGCCAATAGCTACATATCAATTTTTGCAAGAAAAGATCTTGTCAACAAAGATTGCAAGGAGCCTTGAAATATTGTAACCAGTGAGTGAAGGCATTGCTACCCATCCTTTACGTAACCAAACAAATATAGAGGGTAGGTCTGTTTTAGCTTGTTATAAGTGCTTACCGCAAATCTTCCCTTCTTTAAATGAAGGATTTCTAAACCACCTTCCTGAAGCTCTTTTTTTTTTTTTGTTAGCATCTTTTGCATATAACTAGAGATGACAGCAAGGCATGGTGGAGTCAGAATTGAGAAAGCACGCCCCATCTCATATCCCATAAAGAATTATTATTTCGACTGATGTCCCATTCCTTATTTTGGGAATTCGGAGTTAGAAAAATCTTTATTCAGAGATTAGATTCCCAAATGAAAGGAAAAAAAATCCCTTCAGTGAATGTAACAATAAATATACAAAAATTTGTTAAAGAATTTTTTATAATTAAATTTACCATGGCTCATCAACTTAAGTTTTTGGGTTGATCGGTGATTGATTTTATCATATTTAAAGGAAGAGAAAGCTGACACTAAAAATATTCTGAAATGAAACAAGTTCCTGACTACAAACAGAATCTTCCTTGGGAGTCTTAAACAACATATCTAAGGTTGCTTCCTAAGAATCTTCAACAATATCACTCAACAGTTACCAAAAGGTTGTTGATCAAGCTCCACACTAGTTAAACTGATCTCAGACTCATTATCCGAGTCAATAACTCCACAAGAAGGAGCAATATGCGAAGATTCTTTGATATTACACTGATTAAATTCCAAGTATGAGAAATGACATTTGGACTTCCGACCTGAGCAATTGACAGATTTGCCAGAGAAACCAAGTTTTGAGCAAGATTCCTCGACTATATCCGCATTAATGTTGACATCAACTAAATTTTGGGGAGAAGGAAAGTCAGAGACTTTTTTTCCCTGTATAAAAATTCAAATAAGCTTTTCAATAAATCTGTCTTAACTTTCTTTAAACGTCAAAGGAATTGGAGAAACCATTCTCCCAGGCTCAATATTAATTGCTGGTGGGCAATAAAAGAATCGTTCTCATTAATTGCTGGTGGTTCATGAACGGTAACCAAAGGACAGCTATTCCCATGTAAAACAACATTCTCAACATGAAGAATGGTTGTATTAAAAGCTATTCTCCAGTCTCATTAATTACCTCCAGCCTCTCATAGATAACAGTGTTCAGACCATGTTCAATAGATTCTTCAGGAAAAAACTCCTCATCTTCCGAAGAAAGAACAGGACATTGCATGGTTTAAATAATAATTGAGAAAGGTATGCAAATATTCTTCAGAAGAGTAGCGATAATAGAAAATTTGAAGCATTGGGTTAGCTGCATCGTAGGTTCTTAATCTTTAGGTGAAGGTGGTTTGAGTAATTGGGTCATGAAATAAAGTAACGGTGATTTTCTAGCAAAAGAAGCTGGGGGATTTTACCTTGGTTCTTCTACTTCGGTTCTGTGGGGCGTTTAGCATTTATGGTTCGGAAACTTTAGATTGGCGTTCAGAAGGCAAGACAATTGATTGTTTGAGGTACCATTGGATAAAATTTCTTAGTGGAGGTTCAACTAATACCTAATTGATCTGTTTTTGAATGTTGGAATGCATTTTTGGGGTCTCAGATGATTGGATCTAGTAGTATTTTGGAGGAGGCTGAATTTATTGTGTTTTGATATTCATTAGCTTTGTTGGTTTTGGTATCCCTAAAGGATGCAGAAGATTTCAATTTACAATGATTTTTGGAGAATGATTCAAAGTAATACCATACTTCAACTTCAAAATGGTCTAATCGTTGTTAAAGAAAAAACAAATGGTCCAGTCTTGCTTCTTAGTGCTTCTCTATTATGATTTAATTCTTTTCAGTTCAACAAGAAAGAGTTTTGGTTCGAGTGGCTTTCAAATATCGTTGAAGAGAGATGAAAAAAGGACAACGGAGCATTCTGTTCCAGTCCAATTCAATGGTGTTCTCTTTCTAGCTTATTTGAACATTTAACTTTTAGGAATATATGGATGAATGGGGTACTTTTATTAACCTTTCTACTTTTGGTTTATTTCTCTCTCCATTCCTTTTAGAGTTTAAATCATTCGATGTTTTAAAAATATCTATTTCTTTTCATTAATCAATGAAGGGTCCATAACTTGTTGTCTAAAAAATATATATGGAAGTCAAGGCTACCCTCCAAATGTCCCTATGAAAGAGTACACGCTATGGTATTGGAAAGGTAGGTTCAAACGGAATATGGATGGAGATAAGAGCTCTAAATCCTTTCAGTCTTATGAGCTATAAAGAGCAAAGCTTTATTGCTAAGACCCTCTCTAGTCAAGAAAACTCTTTAGTACACAATGTGGAAATTCTAAATGTGATCTAATCAACATGCTCTGATGCTAATAGCTTGGGAGCATATGAATGTAGTCCTGGTGTTCTGGAATTATAACATATGAGTTACTGACATTTCATTCTCTTTTTCCCCTGTCAACTTGATCAAAAAAGTTTCTAAAGGATCATACTACCTGCGACGGAAAGCCTTGCAACTTCAGCTTCAGCATGATTAACAAAATCATCTTTGTTTCCTTGAACATACTGGTTGAGACGACCTTTCAAAATTTCTGAAAGCTTTTCTTCTCTTTCCTTTTGGACAATCTGCACTGAAAGAAGCAACTTCATATTGCATGCTAAGCAACTTTCAATGACGAAAACACTCAAGGGCAGGAATAAAAGATGCACAACTGTAACGTTTGCAATTTTGCTTCTGTAAAAAGCTGATTAGTGTAAATATTGCATCATCACACTAAGCATTATGATGAAACCTCATTTTCCATAAATATTTTAGATTCGAAAGAATGCAGAACCACACACATTAGGACAAGTTCCCACCAGGCGATGCATGGTACAAAATGACACAATAATATTCTAGATCGTCAACACATGAATCAAGATGCAAATCTTTTTTAGTTAGAAAGGGATGGAAACTTTCTCAAGAGAATATTTTATCCAAACGTACAGTTAGGTCCAAAGAGTATTTTTATTCTTTATTCCCACCTGTAGAGTCAAGTACCCCACTTGTTTCCCACTTCCCTTTCTTCTAAAAGCTTCTCCCATCCCAAAATGAATGTGCGGTTCTCCTTATCGTATTTTCAAGAACTCAAATGCAGAAATGGGGAGCGTCCTCACTAACGAAAAAGCACCTAATCAGGCATCCCATAAACTCTACATTAATCGAAAACTCTACAGCATTTATATCAACAAAGGAAATCAAAAGAAAAGATTTAGCATCTCTGAAGCAACCTAGGACCAAACCTTCATCCTGTCCCTCCTCAACGCCTCTCTTTCTCAGTTAAAGTCCTGTTTCCCCTCCTCAACCAGAAATTCTTTCAAGAACTTTATATGATGCTTATAGTTGATGGGTTGAAAAAATTACCATCCAGAAAGGACATTGTGCTGAGATTGCAAAGCTTGGGGTCAGTGGAGGTTTGAACAAGATATTAATCCCGGTAAGTGAAAAGGGAAAGGGCTCAAAACTTGTTACTTACATCTCTCCTAGAGAACTTCTCAACTACCACAAGGAGGACCATTAATGAGAACTGAGAATTCGGTACCCTGAATACAAACGTCCATTGAATCCATTTGGCAGGAGAAATCCAAACCTACACAACCAAATGCTTTCTCTACATCAAGTTTAAGAACCCATCCTCGCTGGGTTTTTCGTTCTATACTCTTCAACTATCTCATTCGCAATCAAGATTGGATCAAGAATCTGTCTCCTAGCAATAAAAGCACTTTGAAAATCTGAAGTGGTGGAATGAGTTACTCTATTTAGCCTGTTTGCAAGTACTTTTGCAATCATTTTATAACAAAATGTAGTACGACTTATCAGACACAAATCCCTCAGAGTTAACATTTTCTGAGGCTTTCTTAGAAACACGAACTGATATTTCATTAGTGTGAAACTTAGCAAACAAATGAAACAAATCATCCTTTAATAAGTCCCAAAAGTTGAGAAGGAATTCCATAGAAAAGGCATCCGGCCCTGGAGCTTTATTCTTCCCAAGCCCTTAAATTGCAACCAAATTTCCTCCAGTGAACTAGTTGATACTAATCTAGAATTCTCTTCATCAGCAATAGGCCTCCAATTTAAATTAGAGGGGATTGAGCGACAAACTGGAATTTTATTGTATAAAGAAGGGGAGGAAAAATCCAAATCAGAAATCAATAACTTTCTCTTCTTTGCTGCCAGAATTCGATGAATAAAGCAGTAATTTCATCCCCTTCTCTTAGTCATTTCACTTTACATTTCTGAATCAAGGTTCTTTCTTCGGAACGAATAATTGTTGAATATCACACTTAATTGCTGATCTGGAGCTTATATCTTGATCTGAAATAAAAACCACGTTATTCTTTTGCATCAATAGCAGCCCACTCATTAAGCAAAAGTTTTTACATTTTCTTATTGGATTTTTCCAAGTCGGAGAACCAACTTTTGATAACTGGTTTCAAATTACGCAACTTCAAGGAGAGGACAAAACCAGCCCATCCGAAGCAAGAGTCTTGTGATAAAGAGCTCTTTATTAGATCCATACACACTTTTTCTAATAACCATGAGTTATAAAAACGAAAAGGGGGAGGCCCCCAACTAAAACTACCAGCTTCAAGGAGGATTCAAAAATGATCAGAAACCAATCTTGCATGTTTGACCACTCACTTTAGTAACAAATAAAAGATCATGAAGAGATTGGGAAATGCTTTCTCCTGAATGAAACTAAGTAAACTTGCCATTTGATAAATGAATATACAGAAGGTCCAACTGCTTAATAATTTTATTGAAAGTCCTCATACATTGGAGGGTATTATTGAGAACGGAAGATTCTACTTGCACGACTTGACCAAGGGAGTGAGTGAGAAAATAATATTGATAATTTAGTATGCGTATGACTTAAAAGATCTTGATGAAGCATCCATTTTTTCAGGCAAAATAATAATTATCCTTTAGAGATACAACACTAAATAGCCAAAAAGTACCACCAGTCTCCCCAATGTTTGGACATAGAAGCGAGGATCCTTATATTCAGCCATGTTCACCACAAGTTCAAAACCCTATGTTGAGTAGCTATTTATGTGAGTGTTATCATGAGTTTCCTCTTCTTTTTTTTTTTAATGAATAATCACACTTTCATTGAGTAGAAATAAAAGAATACAATGACATACAAGAAGAAAAAAAGAGAGAGCCCACCAAAAAAGAGGAGGCTACCTAAAAGAAAGGTATCTTATCAAGCAAGATAAAGCTAAGAGGATAATTACACAAAAGCTTCTTAACCGAAGCCCACAGAGAAACATGGAATCTAGCAAGAGACCAAGCGTCAAAAGGATTAAGCTCATTTTCTCTAAAGATTCTATTGTTCCTCTCACCCCAAAGCCCCACACAATAGCACACACCTAGGCTAGCACAAAAACTTTCATTTCTCACTAAAAAGAGGGTGGAGACGGAATTCTTTGATCATCTCTCTGCACTTGCACTCACGCTTTCCAGCCAACTTAACACCAAACTCATCAAAGAAACAAGTTCACACCGCATAGGCAAAATCGCAACAAACTACAGTGCATTCCTAGCTACCAACTGCTGTGAGAACTATAATAGTCCCTAATGTTGAATCTAGCAAAATATCAAGGATTTAATGGACTTTTGGATTAAAGAGTGGCATCACATCAGGGAGAAAGTTATACCCTCATCTTCTCTTGCAACCGTTTGGGGTCAAATTGCTCCCCTTCATTGAAAATGTCCAGAGAAGCCATCGATGCCATGGCAAGCTGACCGATGTATTCTTCAAAAAGTTCACTTCCAAAAAGCATTGCAAAAATTGCTGCAGGATCAATAATCGCATCACTGCAATAAAATGATGATAATGCACATCAAAACTTCATCCAGTAATTAAAAACAAAAGGAAGTACAAAGAAAACAGAAAAAGCAAAACTAAAAAGAGGAGAATCTATACGTTGAGATTCCAGACTTCCCATGAGCATCATAAGCTTGTCTTTGAGCTGGATCACTTAACACTTGGTAAGCTTCTCCCAGAACCTGATTCCCAATAAAAGAAAAAAAGGAACCTTAAACTTGCGCATTTTTATTCATAGACCTTAACTGGTTATTGCCAAAAATAACTTTCACAAAAAAAAAAAAAAAAAAAAAAAAAAAAAAAAAAAAAAAA